>NC_056745.1:1543597536-1543817536 GCF_019279795.1 Protopterus annectens | reverse complement strand
AAAGGCCCCAATTCCAAAAGACTTGCTCTCACTAACACTGAGAGCAGATCTTTTGGAATCAGGGCAGACTTAAACTGAGAGCAACTTTTTTGCAATCTGGCCCAAAGTATTTTTTTGGTAAACACAAATGTTTCACATTTGTTTAAATTTGCAATCACTGGTGTTAGATTTTTCTTTGTTTTGATGATTGTAATTACCAATGAAATTATTTCACATTTTCTGTGGATCAATGTGCATCAGTGATTATTCAGAATTAAAAATATCTAAGCACAAAATATCGACAAAAATATCTAAACACAAAATATTGATAAAATATAACCACATTCAAAATCAATATTTATGTGCATGTGTGTGTGTGTGTGCGTGTGTGTGTGTCTGTGTGTGTGTGTGTGTGTGTGTGTGTGTGTGCCCCCAGTGAGTACAGTTTTCAGACACTGGAGCCAGCTTTTTGATTTGAAACTAATGTTTATTTACAATAAATAATATTCAGAAGAGTGGAAACTGCAGTTCATACCAAGCAGTTCATTCTGCAGTCAAAATAAATATTCTTTTCATGTTTCTTCTCTGCAGGCTTTTCATAGTTTATGTCAAAAGCAATACTTATTTACATTCAGATGCAGTATTCCCTTACAGATACGATCCTGGAAAAGTAGCTGGCAAACTCTTCAGGTACCTCACAACAACAGTATAACTCTCTTTAACTCTCTTTAAAGTTTCACAGACAAGGATAAACAAAAAATATATTCTCTTTCTCTACAGGCAGGGATACATTTACCTGGCTTCTCTTCTAAATGGTTCATCTCCCTTCGCTCACAGGTATACCATCTGGAGTGCCTTCATTCTTCCTTCTGGTATGTATAACTCCTTCTAGTGTCTCCACAGAACTCTCTTCAGACCCAAAGGTCATGTATACTCTCTGCATTAGGTCACTGGGTTTTATATATCCCTGAGTGTAACAGTCCCTCATTAAGCCTACCCTCCTTGCCTGTTTCTGTATTAATATCCTTAAAGGATCATCTACTATTATGATACCTGATCCTTCTGAACTTGCACATTTAAAGGCATCCGCTACAAAGTTATATGACCCTGCCTCCAACAGCGATCTATTGATTGTATAACTGGGATAGCTCACTTGCATTCAGGTGGTTGTGACCTGGCTGAAGCATGATCTTGAAGCTGAAAGGTCAAAGGGTTTCTTTTCTGTAACCATTATCAGTCCCACTGGATGGGAAATTGCTCTGTGATACTACCATAAGTGCAAGTTGCATCATCTGAGGACCATCTCATATTTAGGTTTTAGGGTAACAGTAGCTTTACAGTTACTTTTGTGGTTAGATTTTCAGGGTTAGCAATATACTTCAGTATTAGGGATAAAGTTTTAGAGCTCTGGTTATGGCTAAGGTTTTTGGGCTAGGGTTAAGGTTCTTAAGTTAATTGGCAAGTGTTACAATAAAAAGGTGGTTGAAAAACAAATATATGCCTAATTTCACTGAGTGGACATAATTTGTTTATCTTACTCCGGAAAAGAACATACACAAACCCATTGCTATCTTTCAATAGCAGTAACTAGAGCCATTTTCTCTACCAGCAGGGAATAAGTGTCCAAAAATGTGCTCATCTCTACCACATCTGCTTGAAACAGATGTAGCCCTAACTCTAAAGCCTTATCCCTAAACCTTACCCTAAAATCTTATTCCTAACCCTAACCCTATAACCTTATCTCTAATACTAACCCTAACCCTAAAACTTCCCTAAAACATCCATAATTATTGATGCAGTCCTCATCCTGACAGCACTCTTTAACCCTCAACACTATTTTAAATAATTTTCCATTGTTCTTCTAATAATATATACAGTTGCACAAAACCTCTACCAATATAAAACTGAACCCCTGACAAAATAGTGAACAACAAACAAAATTTACCAATGAACAACAAACAGAATTTACCAATGAACAACAAACAGAATTTACCAATGAACAACAAACAGAATTTACCAATGCCTCACATCTAGCGGATATCTTATTATCTTTATTCAGATCCCTATTAGTTGATTGAGTTTTCAAAAACTCAAAATTCATATGGTCGAGACCATATGACTGAGTTTTTCAAAACTCAAAGCTTTTGAATGGAGATTGTGGTACAGCAAGGATTGGGAAATTTACCTGTTTCTTTACTGGAGTTGGTATATGTAATTTGCAGGGGGTGGGAGGTGCAGGTGGGCTTGCTCCCCTGCATAAATATTAAAAATGTAGATTTTTTTTTTGTTTTGTTTTTTTTTTTTTTTTGATTTTCAAGTTTTCGGAAACTCAATCAGATGGTCTCATCAGTATGAATATCGAGTTTCTGAAAACTTGATCATCTGACATAGATCCCTTTAATCAGGTTGTTGTATAAGAATCGTGTTCTCTTTTCTTTCTGCCATTCATACAATCTTGCATCACAGAGTACTTTGCCTGCATAACTGGAACCTGCTGTTGTCAAACTTGTACAAAAATCCTCTGAACCTTCCTCTGCAAATGACTTTAGACCTATCTTTAGTTTACATTTGATCAGCAAAATCTTTAACTTATATTTAATTAATTATCTGAGTATATTCATGCTTATGAAGTGCTGCCAACCCCCCCCCCCCCGCAAGCATGGATTCTAGTCTATCAGGAGCACACTAAGTGCTTTAGTTACAGCATAAATGACATTCACCAAAGTGGAGACAAATGACTTCTTACAGGAACAATTTTTATACATCTGACAAAGGAATTTGTTAAGTAGACTACTCACTCCTTTATAGATATTTATTAAGAGCAGGAATTAGCTTTCAAACTCTATCATAGTTTACAGACCACTTAAAGAACATATCCTTTAAAATTCAAATACGATGTCTGACTCTCCTCATTCTAAAGATGACTAGCAAGGATCACTTCTTACTTCCCTACTATTCTAGTTATCAATATACCTTCTGCAAACCTTTCAAATACCAAAATCATTATATAGGCTAAAGAGATAAAAGAGTAATATCTCAATTTTCTTTCAGGCATCTGTATATATTGTAAATATTTTTTTTTCTTTTTTCCCCTTTGTTAAATAACATGACTTCTAGTTGTTTAGAGTGTTACTATGTATTATTTATTATCTTGTTAACACAAAATAAAAAAAATGAGTAAAATTATTCTGTATGCTGATGATATCATAATTTACAGATAAAAAATGTCCCACTCCACAATAAAGAATTTAAATAATATCTCTCTCAGCTATCTTATTGGCTAGATGAAAACAAGCTGCATTCATATCACAAAAACAAACAACGATAAACTGCTGTTTTGGGTCAAGAGACTCTCTCATTTCCTCCCTTTGTAAGGAAGAGTTGAAATCAGGAAGGGCTTTTTCTTTCTGCAAATTGAATATGGACTTGTCACTATTGCAATAACATCCAAAGAAATCCAGTGTATAACACTCAGTAAGTGGTATTTGCAGATTCATTGTCTTATCTCCCTATTGGAAATATGGAGGATGTAGATGTCTTTGTAGTCACAGAAACCTGGTTCAAGGCCTCAAGGAGTACCCCAGCCTTGCAAGCCTACAATACCTTCCACAACTTCAGACTGCAAAATGAATGTGTGAGTACCAAAGGAGGCAGTGTTTCTATCTATATTAGAGATAAATTCACCTCCCAACTAGTTATACAGGACAACTCCATGGAGTTACTCCAAGTTCAGATTACTGTGGGTAAGACCCCCATTTAAGTCAGTTATAGATCCCCCTCCATGGATCATAATGCACATGAGGCCTACTTGATCAAACTGAAGTCAATCCAAATATTGCCAAACACTCTGGTCATGGGGGATTTCAATTATCCCACCATCAACTGGGAAACCTACTCAGGTCCTAACCCACTAGTTGAATTTTTTTAACTCAAGTGCTCTGGAACAGGTTGTTCAAATCCCAGCAAGAGGAACAAACATACAAGAACTGGTCCTCATTAAAATGACAAATAGATGCACTACCACAACTGTCAGACCCTCATTAGTTAAATCTAACCACAAATCAGTCGCCTTCAAAGTGGCACTAACACCAGAACTCACAGAGTGAAGTCAAGCTAAAAAACTTCACCAAGGCAAACTATACCCTCCTAGGGGAAGGTATAAATGCATTCCAAGCCCAACCCCCAGCTGGAAGGGATAACTACACCAAAGCTTACACAAAATTCCTGTACAATCACTTGTACAAGTGTATAAAGTCTGCTGTCCCAGAGAGAATCAAAGCCAAACCAGAGCCCCAAGTAAAAACAAGCCACCCTGGTGGACATCCAGCATCAACAAACTTTACAAAAAATGAAAAAAGTTGCTGTCTACGAAAATTGAGATGAGGCCTCAACAATGGAAAAGCACCCTCCTCAGCCTCAACAGGCAACTAAGACAACATGTCAAATCCTTGAGAAAAGAATTAACAATCACAGCCCAGGATAAGCAAAAGGCCTTTTGTAGCTATGTATGTAGCCTAAAAGGTATAAACCAAGACTAACAATATCAGACGCATTGATCCCGCAGAGATAGCAAACCTACTGGTGGACAGTTATGGTGAAAATTTCATTCCCTTATCCCCTACAAACTCATCACAAACCTTGCCCCCAACCCCCCTCCCACACTCTACATATCTGAAGAACAGGTCATCAAAGCCTTGTCCAAGGCAAAAAACACAGCCTCTATGGGACCAGATGGAATGTGAGGCTGTCATCTCAACAGGATAAAACATGAACTAGCACCATCATTAAGTAGTCAGTCACAGCCTAACCACAGGCTATGTTCCTGGGGAATGGAGAACAACAACAGTTATTCCCCTCCACAAAGGCGGCTTAGCAATAGACCCAGGGAATTATAGATCCATAAGTTTGACCAGCCTCATCTGTAAGGCCATGGAACGCATTATCATGAACCTCATAAATAAAGATATAGGTGACCTCCAAACCCTGGATCTGACACAATATGGCTTCATCAAGGGCAGATCCTGCTGGTTAAATTTGATAGATTTCTTCAAAAATGTGACTAGGGCCATTGACGAAGGCAAATATGTGCAGACAGCATACCCTGACTTGTGACTTGGCCAAGGCCTTCAACACAATCCCACACTCAGGCATTACTGATAAACTTAGCAAACTAAATGTAAACCCCATTATTGTAAGATGAGTTGCCAAGTGGCACCTAAACCAGTCACACACTATCAAAGTGGGTGACTCCACATCAACCAGCAGACCTGTCACCAGCGGGGTGTCACAAGGTTCAGTGCTGGGCCCCCTACTGTTTGGTAATAATTCTCAGAAGTTCAGGCCAGAATTAAGGGGTTCTGAATGACCAAGTTTCTGGATGACTGTAAATTGGATGCAATTATCAAATCCCCAAATGATGTCAGTATACTTCAAGAGGGTCTTACACAGACCTATGACTGGTGTCTTAGTCAAGGTCTCAAACTAAATGCAAAGAAATAATACATCACCATTCCCTTCGGTAAAAACAATGCCCCTTCACACTATCAAATTAACAATATCCTATGTACCTACAAAGTGGTAAGGGATCTGGGATCACAAGTAGACTGTGACATTAACTTTGACACCCATATGTCTACTGTAGTAAGGAAGGCTTTCTGCATAGCACACTTGATAAGCAAAGGCATCACCTGTAGAGCAAAGAAGGTTATTAGGTTATAGTCATCACTAATCAGGCCCATAATGGAGTATAACACTCCTTTTGGCATGTATTGTACAAAGCACCTGCAGCAATTGGAGAGTTATCGGATGTTTCTAACAAAGAAGATCAAGGGTCTCCCACACGTGCCATACACAGACCAATTAAAGTCCCTGTCACTATAATCAATATTGTATAGACTTCTTAGGGAAGACTTATGCCAGGTTTACAGAGCAATCTCTGTCCCAAACCTAATGAATTTGCTGCACATCTGTAAATCAAACAGGATTAGTGTTACCCATTCCAGGGACCTAAATATGGCCTGCAACTTGAATAAGGTATGCTGGAGGGACAGATTTGTCTCCCAGAGACTGTCATGTCTTTGGAATAGGCTGCCAATTCATGTGAAGTAGAGCACCTCTATGACACTATTCAAAAGGAACCTGGACGAATGGATGGGGCACCTTAAATTCTTACTGGTAATAAGGACATGGGAGTCATTATTAAATACAATCCTGGGTATTGACTAGAGTATCTATAGTATTACACTGGGATAAAATGGCTAGGATTGAAATGACCTACGGGTCAACAGACTATTAACCTCCTATGATCCCTATTAAACAAACTGTCAGTGTATTTATGGCCACTGTAATCTATAAATAACCAAGCTCTCATCTATAAATAATCAATCTAAATTCATTTCTCTTCTTAGCTGGCAGACTAATATAATATTTCATAACTTAGAGACTTAGGTTTTACTCAGTCTCTACCTCTCTTTACATACCCTCATAACAAATTGCACTATGTTACATTGACCTATTTGTTCACTGTAATGCTTTCACAAATATAACGAAACCATATCCATATATATATATATATATATGAAGAAAAACGAAGCAAAGTTGGACACTGCTGACAGCTTAAAAAATCTTCTTTATTCTTAAAATCACAAGATAAGCGCTTTCGGGATGACCCTTCTTCAGATAAATAAAATGAATGAGATGGTTCACTTATATACATATAAAAGCCAATCACATTCAAAAATAGCAAGCACATTCAGTGAAAGACACGCCTATTTTTCAAAATAGGCTTAATTGGTATGTAATCATTTAAACCTGGCTTCCTGTTTGCCATTAAGCTAGCAATCCATTTTGTTTCTACAGTTTCTGTTTGAAGCACAATATCACCCCCCCTAGTGCTGGGTTTAACATTTACAATAACCCTAAATTTAAATGTATGTGTGGGATACAAAATCACATGTCTACATAGCGCATTTCTTTCATCTTTATTCCTAATACTGGAAAGATGCTGAAGAATCCTTACTTTGAACATGCTGTTCGTCTTACCCACATAAAAACCTTGGCATTGACAGCATTCTGCTAAATATACTATGTTGGTTGTACGGCAGGTTGCTCTTCCTTTAAAGTGAAACACTTTTTGGGTAACGGGATGTATAAAAACAGTATCTTTGTTTATGTAGGGACAAGCTTTACATAATCCACAATTACTCGTTCCTGTTGAATATGGTAAAGCATAGGACATATTTGGCACGGAAGGTTCCTTGCATAGTAGATCCTTTAAGTTTTTATTCCTTCTATACCTAAAAGTGGGCTGAGGTCCCACTATGCCCCCCAGTGTACTATCACTGGTCAAGATGTTCCAGTTCTTCCTCACTATATTGCAGATATCACTAGTATTACTGCTATAGTTTAACATGACCTGCGGGACTTTGCATAAAGCTTCATTGCTCTTTTTGACCTCACCCCTTTCAAAAGCTCTTAAAATCCAGGGCTTATAATCCGTGAATCGCTTGGATCTACCTCTTTCCACAGTTTCATTTACCAAATTCTGCTTATAGCCCCTATCATTAAAGTTCTCCTTGAGTCTAGTCGTCTCCTCTTCAAAATCTGATATATATAGGGCTCCTATTACGTTATTGAAGATGCATTCTGTTGAATGCATCTTGTTCAAATGTAAAAGAACAAAAAGGCAAAATAGCGAAGCATCTTTTAAGCAAATTCTTTACCTGGGAAAGAATTCACTTGTCTGCTTCTGTTACTTTGCCATTTTTGGCACTGTAGTGCAATCTCAGAGTTGGTATATTTAAGTAGGGAGGGTGTGGGAGCAAAGCCCCCCACTTTATGTAATGTTTAAAAGTTTTTTTTTTTTTTTTTATTTTTGGAACAGCGATTTTTTTCCCCTTGGAAAAAAAATGCTGTTCTGAGGTTTTGACATTGTAAGCTTTCGCTGGTTACATGGGGTCGATTAATTTCTAAATGTTCGATGATGTAATATAGACTCTATATATATATATATATATATATATATATATATATATATATATGTATATGTATCTATATATATATATATGTGTATATATATATATATATATATATATATATATATATATATATATATATAGACAATGTAACTAGTCTGAGGAAATGTAGTTTTTTTGCTTTAAGGATAGTGCACACTTTCCTTAAGGAAGAACAAAGCAAAAAAAGGGAAAATTAGTTGTACTGGAAAGATAACAGCATATAGATTACTGAAATAGACTGCTGTCATAACTTTTTAAGTAAGATCCATGTCAAAGATCACTCCTCATTATTATTAAAAATAAGAAGACAGGATTCAAGATGGTATTACTTGCATAAACCATAGCTTATTAAGTTAAAATAAGAGATGAGCACTTTCACCCTTTTCAGAGAGTCATCAGATCTAAGTTATACAGAGCAGTAACTTTTTTATACTTTTCTATTTCCATATAAAAAGTCATGTGAATTGCAACAAAGGCTTTAGACAAAGAGCACTTAAACAGATCACATTCAATAACAGTGACTGGAACAGTGGTACAGAAATAGGGAAACCCTACCTACACATGTGAATTTCTCCACTTTCACTGGACTCTTCCTCATGAAATACCTATTTATAGGAACTGAGTGCAAATAATTCCTCACAATCAACATCAAATAGCATTTATAAAATTAATTTACTCCTCCTATATATTAATACTTTTTCCTCACCTTTTGCAGATGTCATGATTTCCAAATTCTGAACAAACTATTCACCAGTTTTCATATCCCTCATATATCCCTGCCATCATCTCCACCCTTTCATCTCACCAGTTCTTGACCTTAGAAAAAACAGAATCCAGCAGTCAGTTCCAGCACAAGGGCTCCAAAATTCCAAGTTTATTTTTGCATCCTCAGATATAGTGGTGGCCATCATGCTGAGATGACAGAGCTGAGTCTTAGCCTGGATCCTGAAATGTGCCCTCATCCAGACTGTGAAGACCATAACCTTCTCTCAGTGGCAGGAACAACTCGCAATGCAGAGTGCCCATCTCTGTCTATGAAGGCTATCTTTTAGACAGATGAAGAGAAGACTCCTCCCAATTTTTGGTCTCCAACAGGAAACCATAGCCAAATGACCTTTCTGGATGGAACTATTAGAAACCAATTTCTGAAAATGGTAGTACATGCAGTTGCTTCTCATGTAAGGTTATCCTTCTCCCGTAAGGCTTTGGTCACCTTGGCCAACACCTTGATAAATAGTTTGGCCACTGAACAAAGCCTAGATAGCAAGATATTTTAATGAAAGTGGTACTCATCCAAAGTAACCTAGAGGAATCTCCTGTGTGGCTCCAAAAAGGGGAGGGGCAAGACCAAGGGGTGCTTTGACACTTTCCTTGGGAAATGAGGAGACTGCTTCTGCTTTGTGCATTGAAAGTGGGGTAGTTGGGGGGGGGGTCTGCTTCATCTTCACAAAGTCTTCGCCTAAGTCTTGAGTGACCTGATTAAAAAGAACTCTTCTTCAGAATAGACACCCAGAATATAATTTCTGAGTTCTTCCCTGGAAGACGATCTCAGCCACACCATCTGGAAAAAACATACCAGAACCTATAGCCATAACTAAATTGTCCCTACAGTCAAATTCATAAATAATAATGCAGCTTGTAAGAATTTGACAGGATTTTAATGAGGTCTTCCTTGCGAACAAATTCAGAGACATCCTCAAGCTTCCCTACTGCCATTTCCACTAGTAAGGAATAGAATTTGAACAATTGAAATGAGTATCTGGGGGCTTTGGAGTCCAGCCAATGTGACAGAGGAGTGCACTTGCTTGAAGGAACTTTCTAAAGCTTTAAACTACATGGCAGGTTGGAAATTATTGATGACTATGTGACTTGTACTGGATTGATGTAGTGGTCAGCTCAGGAATGCTTAGTAAAGTACTCTTACCCTCAGGTGAGGGCTACTAAAGGGCGCATTCCTTCATAGGGAACATAGGAGCAAAGGTATGGTGCATCTTGGCTACCTTAGAAGCATCCTTATTGACTGGTTCCACAGGGAGGAATGACCCACAATGACAAAATGCTCCAGGGGATTCTTCTCCAAACAAGCAGCAAGGTATTTCTGGTTGATGTAAAACAGGTATGAAGTCGGTCCATAGTCCAGCTAAAGAAGGGGTTATCCTGGGGAACTGGAGAAGGAGCAAACTCATTATTCTTGCCCATCTCAGACTTTGAGTCTTCTGGAGCCTGAGAGAGAGAGAGAGAGAGAGAGAGAGAGGGAGAGCTTACAACATTGTCTATTACGTCTAAACATGGGCTACTGTACAGCCTCGTATAAAGACAAAATTGTGATTGACATGTACTGGTTGTCAGGTGACATGGAATCCATGAATGGGGATAAAAGTCTTCCATGCATTTCCCAGGATACATAACATATTTTCTAAGGATGCAATCCTGCACCCAAGAGATAAGTTCCTACCAGTCATCAAACATCTGCTTCATGTGTAGGTCTTGAGTTCTAAGACCTTATGTGGAATAATTCAAAGGCTACTGTTAATGAGGACTGACCAGCACTGGACTTGGGGAAGTGTCATAGAAGGGACCATCTTAACATCCATAACTGGGCAATTTGAGGGGCCACTGCCTGGGTTTAGGTTGATCAGGATGAGGTTCCAGCAGTTCAGCCAGGAGCTGGTCAGTCCTGTGGCCCTAGAATGCACCCTGAAGGTGGAAGCTGGGGACATGTATGCTCATCTTTCACCAAGGTGGGGAAATGATACTGGCTTGGGCTCTCATTTGCTGATAACAAACTCAGTTCCTGTGGAGAATAGAAAGCCATTTCTGAAACAGACTTACCCTCCAGAAGGGATATACCTCAACACACCCTCTGTATTTCATCTTCTGTGGTGATGCTCAAACCTATGCCTGTGGCTGCAAAGGGGGCCTTCTCATTACTCTTTGTATGAAGAGCTATGTCACCTATCACCCACTACTGTAATTTTGGTCATGTGATATAGATATAAAGCTTTTCCCTAAAGTGTCAATGAGTGGCAACATTGTACCCTGGCACTTGTGACGCCAATTGGAATTGTGTTTGTCCATAAACAATGCTGGCAGTACCAGTGCAGATCTTGGCTGGTAACTTGATAACCACAAAGACAGTTTGTATGTTTAAAAAGCATGCAAATGGAGGAACTTTATAGATGACAGCTATGACTGAGATCCAAGTTTTGAGTAGTAAAAATGAAGTAGCAGGCTGGGACGTTGGATGTATATATGTACCTACTATGTAACATTATAACATGTATCAGCAAAATAGCAAACATTCCTCAGCACAAGATTGTCTAACTGGTGGAAGGGATGAATCCAGCCAAGGACACATTAAAAAAGGCTCTTTGGTGTTTTAGTTTTAGAATGACCTGACCTAAAAATCATAGCAACATGGGTGATTATCTAGTTTTTTCTTAATTTGGTCACTTTGGGTTTACGTACCAATAATTTACAAATCCACTTCTGTGGAAGTGGACAGACAGAAGGCAAGCAGGTCTATAATTTCACATGTGATTTCCACTAGCTTAAAAAATGACTAATTTAACTTGCATCCATAATGATAAGAGAATTTTAGTACTTAAACGGCAGCTCATTATATCACACAGTGTCTTATCTACATCTTCTGTATTCTCCCAAGATCTTTTTAGAAAGCATAATAGTTCTTACAGATGTATGAATGCTATTTTTCTACATTCTTTTTAATGCATTCCTCAAATATTTAAGTGTAAAAATACCTATGTAAACACTTCCAGGCAAAGATTCTAAATCTTGTAGATTTTCTTGTATATTTGGGAGACATACATATATCCTCCCATTATTTCTTTGTGAATTGCTTATCCAGTCTCTCTTCCCAACCTTTTCTAAGTTCCTCTGATTGGTCCTTATAGTTATTATGTGACATTTTGTATGCTTTACTAATTATTCCTTTCTTAATGGCAACTTCTGTTCTAGATTCTACTAAAAACTCTACCAGTGCTGGTCTTTCGTTTAAGACCCCCCCCCCATTTCTTTCTCTTTGCCTATACTCTCATATCAATCCTTGATATGGAAGGCAATCTCTAACCTGCAGTCCAAATAAATTCTTGGCATCTTCACATTCTATTTCCTTTCCCTTTCTATTTATTTGCTGCCAGTACATTGGTTCCTTTGCCAGGATTGCCTAATTGGAGTCATCCCTATTGGCAGAATCTCCTTTCTCCATTCCCCTGTTGGGTTAGTTCTTAGAAGACCTTCTACTACTTTATGAATATAATATTTTGCATGATTATTGTTGTTCTCCTTAAAGGTCTGCATCCAAAATCCCAGTCTCTCTCTGTTGCTTGAGCTTCCCCTCGTTTCATCAGCATCTCTTTCTACTTTGAATTATATCTTTCTGCTTGTGCTTTGTATAGGAGCCTTAACTGTGTTGCTCTAAAATACCTCTTCAACTCAGGTAATCCCAGTCCGCCCTGTTTTATTGGAAGAATAAGCGTATCCCATTTGACTCTTGCCTTCTACCCCTCCCAGATAAAATCCTCGAGCTCTTTATTAACTGCTATCCACAACATCTCCTCTGGTTGATAAAATATGCTGACCTGTATATAAGACTAAAGGGATTAAAAATATTCTAACTGCGTGTATCTTACTATCGCCATCCATATTACTGAGCTTTCATTGTCTCAGTTTTTGTATTATCTTTTGTTTAGTCTCTTCCCACATATCCTTAGCTGCCACACCAGTATCATTTTTAATTCATACTTCATTTTATCATGTCCCCATAAGTATGGATATTGCTGAACCAATTCATATGTGGGTACATAAATTACAGCTGCTGCTTTTGTTTTAGCTTCATTCATTTTTTATCCTAAAAACATTTGAAACAGTCTCAATATGTTCCACAGCACTGTGATGTCCCTTTCTGGTTTTGTCAGGTATAAAATAAGGCCATCTGCAAATAGAACCAGCTTTTCTTGACTACTGTACCAGTTATATTCTTGGATTTCTGAGTCCCTTATTTTATTTGCCAATGGTTATAAATATTATGAAAATAGCAAAGGGGGAGAAAGGACATCCCTCTGTTCAAGAACAGATCATCAGAGAGGACCCTACCCACTTTAATTTTCATCTCTGATCCCTTATATATCCTCCGAATCAACCTTATAATTTTATTAGGGAATGCAAATGCTTCCATTGCTCTGCTCATAAAATCCCAGTTACATTGTCAAATGCTTTCCCTGCATCAAGACCCACCACCAACAATGGTATTTTCTTACATTCTGCTTCCCTCTGGATCATAACTGTTCTGTTAATGTTGTCAAAGGTTTACCTCCCTTCCACAAAACCACATTGATCCATATCTATCAATTTTGGCATCACTTTTGCCATTCTTTTAGCCATTAGAGACATAAACACTTTATAATCATGACTTAGTATTGCAGTGGGCCTGCATGAAGCTGGATATGATGGCACTTTACCCTCTTTACGTATTACAGCTATCACCGCTTTCTTCCAGAATGTTGGTACTTCTCCTCCTCTTAAAATACTGTTAAACAAAACCTTCCACATCTTTATCAGTTTTTTTCCCTCCTAGCTTCCAAACTTCCACAAAATACCATCTCTTCCTGGGGACTTTCCTGTAGATTGGTTATACATAGCCATTTTTATCTCATCCCTTCCTATACTAGCTGTTAGTAATTCAGCATCCTCTACCTCTAACTTTGGCATATTTAATTCTTTCACAAACATTTCCATTTGTACCTTTTCTTGATTTCCATATTTCTCTGCTTTATGCAGACTTTCATAAAATTTCCAAAATGTTTCTAATACTTGTAGAGGATCCCTTGTTACCTTCCTTGTTATAGGCCCCCTAAGCTTGGTGACAGCCCTTTCTGCTTTCTGTTGCCTGAGTCATTGTGCTAATTTTTTTTGTGCTCTAGAGTTATTATCATCTTTCTAAACTCATGCATATTATCGAGGTAATCCCTTTTTTCTGTTTAGCATTCTGCAGTTGCTCCTCTTCTTGTTCTGTGAGATTCCCCCTATTTTGCAATACTTTAAGATTTGTTAGTCCCGCTAAATAATTCTTGTTACTTCTTAACCGTATCCCCCTTTCTTTTATTTCCACCATATTATTAAATTCCACTTTAATTTTATCCCACTCCCTAGCTATATTTCAGAAGTTGTTTCTGGTGGCAATTCAATAAAGCCTACACATTTTTTTTTATGTGTAGGCATCACACCTCGGTGCCTACACGTCCACGAACATTTTTAGATTCAGTAAGCACTGCTGAGAGGCGTGCATGCACGTGCAACACAGAAAATTCTGTGGCATGTAAATCACCTCATAAGCAGGTGAATGTCATGCAAATGAAGTAGAATGAGAGATCCAACAAGAAGATAGGCTTCAGTTCAGACTCTGTGTCAGTTTACATAGTGTATGCGGAAAAAAGAATTGCGTACAGGAGTCTAGACAGACAAAATGGGATGTATGATTGCAGAAATGTGGAGATAAATCCCCTGAAAATGTTATACTACATACACATATGAGTAAAACTATTATTGTTGATGTCAGAAAGAGGAAGGGAATAAGTTAAATTAGTAATTTCTTTTAATAATCTCGGCATGTTTGCAATACGTGCCACAGTGAGCAAACATGCTTAATAGAAAAATTAAAAAAAAACAGGAAAAAAATGATTTTGAATATTTGACAGAAATGTATTTTTTGACCTTGCATAACACTGGGTCTGTACAATGGTGCATTGCTGCTGTTGCTAAGGGCATAGGGCTATGAAGCATACAGTTTCTAGGATGTCAGCACGGATATGTATGCAAATGAGGTGGATGCACTGAATAACAAAAAGGAGTAATTATGTCCACATATCCCAGAATAAAAATCCAAAAACACTTGAATAACAGAAAAAGCCACACAACAGCAAGGACTCATTCCCCAAAATTTATTTTTAGTGCTTTTGTCTCAGACAATGATAAGATTTCATCATCATTTTGGGGACGAGTCCTTGTTGCTGTTTGGCTTTTTCTGATGTCCACATATCCCCCTTTGTCTAGGCTCTTAGATCATGTTGATGCTTACACAGGATGTGGCTGACATCATGTGTCCTGTCACTTTTAGGCACTTTTAAGCTCAGGTGAACATGTTTGGGCGGCGTGCCGCATCACACACTAAAATAGGAAGGTTAAATGAATTTAATTATGTCGTAGGCAGCTGTAATGCATCATAGTTAGCCAATCACACATTCTGGACCTACAGAAGACCTGTATAAAGTATGTATACACCTTATGTTCTGATTTTCCCCAATTACCCTGGACCATTGGAGTACAGACTTGGGAATTTTAACTGCAATAATGCTAAGGACTGCTGCAGATCTGCTACATCTGTATGTGGTAGATGCTGAAATCAATGCTGCTGCTGCTACTACTGCTGACAATAGGCCTAGGCAAAGAAGGAGTAGAGTGTTCAGGCCCAGGGTAACATTCCAGGAGCTACATGAGCTGGGGATTGCAGAGCACTACAGGGTGGACAGGGACATATTACAGGAACTCACTGAGCTCTGCTGCCCTCAACTCAGACCCAGATCCAACAGAGGGGAACCCATCCCAGTGGAAACAAAGGTTTATGTAGCCCTTAGGATACTAGCTACAGGTACTATCCAAAGACCAACTGGGGACATGATGGGGTTGTGACAGGCATCTGCATCCATGATACTCCACCAGTTCCTGGATGCTATGCTACCACATGCCAGTGAGCACAAGGGCCATCAATATGCAACAGTTCTACCGTGTAGCACACTACCCTGAGGTACTGGGTGCAATAGATTGCACTCATGTACACATCAAGGCACCACCTGATGAGCAGGGTAGAGTCTATGTTAAACACAAGAGGTACCACTCCATCAACTGCCAGGTCATGTGCAATACTCAGGGGATTATCCTGAATGTGTATGCTGGCAGCCCTAGTAGTTATCATGACTCCTATATCTGGCACACATAACAGCTGTACCAGATGTTTGCTAGGAGGGACATCCCACATGGCTATTTACTGGGGGATGCTGGCAATGCCCTGGAATCAAGGATGATGACACCCATCAGAAATACACACACACACACACACACACACACACACACACACACACACACACACACACGGTAGAATGCAATAATGAGGCACATGCACAAACTAGGAACATCATAGAGCGTGAGTTTGGGTTTCTGAAGTCATGGTTCTGGTGCCTAGATATATCTGGTGGAGCCCTGCAGTAGTCTCCAGCCATCTGTGCACATCAAAGGAAAGGGATACATAGCCTTACTTGTATTTTTTTTTGCACATTTTATATTAAAGTCTGGGTTTCTTTCACTGGCCTTGGTCATTATTTAATACCTTTCTGCCTGTGTCATTTTGTGATAAGGGATACATAGCCCCCCCCATCAGGGCTTAGGTCACCAGAGCCACAGTCATAGGAGGACTTGGAGGAGGAACCCCCTGCTGATGTCCCTGTAGGCAGACATAGGGGTGCTCAGTATGCCTTGGCTTTGGCTTAATGACAACGCACATTCACTGACAACCTAGGGACCTAGGGACTGACACCTTACTCCTGCTCACATACAGTAATTAAAATTGATGCCAGGCAACCCACACAAACTGTACCTATCCATGTATTGGTTGTGTACTGCTTGCATCAGACTACAGTTCTGTCAATTGCTGCATTTGCAAGGTAAGTCTCTAACCTACACCATACTTGTAAGGATTATTACGATATGGCATTGTATGTATGGATCTCCTACATTTATGCAAGTAAATATAGTGGGCTATTTGGACAGAAATAACATCCACATAGGACTAGAGATACCCATTCCACTATCATCTGTCCTTTAATATTCAATAGGCTTCATGCATGGAATATAAAGTACAGCAGTCAAGGGAAATGTTATACAGCAGGTTGACATGATTTTCCCACTACTGTGTATCCCAGCAGAACATGCAGTGGTGTTTCCCACCCCCAACACAGCAGTGTTCCCATAGGTTCATAGGTTCATAGGTTCATACTACGCTATCTGCCCTAGGGCATTTATAAGCCTAGCCAGACTGTGTTTGGCTTTCACCACCCATTTTAAATTAATTTTGCTATGCCCTTTTTCGAGGTTAGTATACTGTGCCTCTGTCTAACAATGACACAGAAGTGATACCCGGGGTAAACCTACGATCTCCCATCCACTCATCAAGATTCCTCTTGAAGAGAGTCAATGAGGAGCTCTGCCTAACCTGGACTAGGATTTTATTCCAGAGTGAAGGGAGCCTCTGGGTTATGAATCTGTCCCTCCAGCATGTCCTATTTATTTCAGTGCTGAGGTTCAAGTCTCTCGAGCTCGTAGCTCGATGGGATTTGGATTTTCTGAAGTGCAGCATGTCCATTAATTCCAGGTTGGACATGGCTTTATACGTCAGGCACAGATCGCCTCTGAGCAGGCGGTATGCCACTAAGCAGAGCTGGAGTTTCTTTAACCGGGCAACATATGGCATCTGTTTGAGCCCTTTGATCCTCTTGGTGAGGTATTTTTGGGGTCTTTCCAGTTGCTGCAGGTGTCTGTAAGGTACATCCCAAAAGGGGCATTGTACTCAATTATGGGCCTGATGAGGGATGAGTAAAGAGGCACGATGACCTCCCCTGATCTAGATGTGAATCCCTTCATGATTAGGTGGGCTATATAAAATGTTTTTCTAACCACTTTGGCCACGTGGTTGTCAAATGAGAGATTGCTATCAACTTCGGTCCCCAGGTCCCTAATTACTTCTTCTGTACTTAATGGATTACCACCTATGTGGTAATTTGTGGGCACTTTGTTTTTGCCAAAGGGGATGACTATACACTTTTTGGCGTTTAGCTTGAGGCCATGGCTCTGGCACCAGTTGTCTGTTTCTATGAGGCCCTTTTGGAGGATGCTTGTGTCGGCTGGAGAGTCGATTATGGCGCCCAGTTTGGAGTCATCTGCGAACTTGGTCAGCCACAGTCCTTCCGTGTTGGCCTGTACCTCCGAGAAATATATACCGAACAAGAGAGGTCCCAGGACTGAGCCTTGTGGGATGCCACTTGTAACTGGTTTGGAGTCTGACATGGCTCCAGCAATTCTAACCATGTGGGTTCTATCCTTGAGCCAGTTTGCAACCCATCTAGTGACATAGGGGTTTATATTTAAGCTGGTGAGCTTATCTATAATGCCCGAGTGGGGTATTGTATCGAAGGCTTTTGCGAGGTCCAGGTAGGCTGTGTGGACCACCTTCCCCTCGTCAATGGCCTTGGTGACTGTTTCAAAGAAATCAACCAGGTTTAAGAGGCAGGATCTGTCCTTAACAAAGCCAAACTGGGTAGGATCCAGTGTCTGTAGGTCCCCAATACCTTTATTTATGAGGTCCATGATGATCCTTTCCATAGCTTTGCAGACCAAGCTAGTCAGACTTATGGGACGATAGTTTCCAGGATCCGTTGAGGCACCACCTTTGTGGAGAGGGACCACTGTTGCTGTACGCCACTCTTTGGGTACATATCCTGTAGTAAGGCTGAGATTGAACAGTAGTTTTATGTTTGGGTTTAGCTCTTCTTGGAGTTCATGTAGGACGCAGCCCGGGACACTGTTGGTCCCATTGATGCTGTGTTTTTTGCTTTGGAGAGGGCAGCTCTTACCTGAGCATCTGAGATGTCAGGGGGGCAGCACTCTGCTGGTATAGATATTTGCCCTTTTGGTGGGGAGGGGGGGAGAAGTTTGCACTGAACCTGTCAGCTAGGATGTTGGCAATGTCTGTGGGTTCAGTGTATTTTTTGTCATTTTGGACTAATTCTGAGCATATCTGGGAATTCCCACCCAGGTTCCTAACATAACTAAAGAAAGCCTTGTGATTATCCTTAGTGTCCTGTGCAATTTTTCTCTCGAAGCTGGCCTTAGACGATTTTATGAGTGCCCGTAGTTTTTTGCTAATACTGATCAGAGATGCCTTCCCTTTTTGGGATTTTGCTCTATCATGTAGTAGCTTCCTCCTTAAATTGTATAGTTTGTTTATGGCTGGGGTCCACCAGACAGGACGTTTGCCTTTGGAGGATTGGGTCTTGGTTTTATTTGGGATTGCATGATCCATGCATTCCTGAAGGTGTTCATAGAATTCATTTATAAAGGATTCTGCGGTCTGGGCCGTATTTTCCACAGGCCCGGGGGCTTTGGAGGATTCCACCTCGGTTTTGAGGAGTGTGAAATTTGCTTTAGAGAAGTTTTTCACTGTGGTTTTCAGGGCAGGGGGTGGAGTCGGGATGTGAATATCCAGTGAGATTAGTTTATGGTCTGATCTTACCAGTGAGGGATACACTTCTAGTCTGGAGCATAGAGTCCCCATGTTGGTAATGATCAGGTCCACTATGTTTTCCCCTCTTGTGGGAGTGGTAACAAGTTGTTCCATAGCATTTGAGTTTATAAATTCTAGGAACCTTTGGGCTAGGGTGTTGGAGCTAGAGTAATGCTCCCAGTCTATGTTTGGGTAGTTGAAGTCGCCCAATATAATGGTGTTTGGAGAGACCTTCATATTTTCCAGTGTTCTCAGGAAGGCCAAGTGGGGTTCTTGGGTTTGGGAGGGTGGTCTGTAGCAGGCTATAAACTGGAAGGCAGTTTTAACCACTGTTAGTTGCACATGGATAATCTCTGATGCTTCCTGCTGTGCCACCAACCTGGAGGTGTGGGTATCTTTGACGAATATTGATACTCCCCCTCCTTTTGTGGTTCGGTCCAAGTTTTGGGGCCGAAAAGCATGGTATGAGGTATAACCTGGTAGTGCTGGGGTGCTCTCGGGAGCCTTGAACCAGGTTTCTGCTGCTGCACAGATATCGATGTTCTCCATGCTAAGGAGAGTTTTGAGTGCATGCATCTTGAGGTTTAGACTTCTGGCGTTGAGTAGCATTACTCTTAGTTTCTTATCCCTTGTGATACCTATGGAGGTGGGTTTGTCTTTTGAGCCTTGCCTAAAAAAGGCACTATGGGGGTAGCAAGAGCCTTTTCCAATATCCAAAAGCCCAGGGGTGACAGGTGCAAGCTGTCCCTAGCGAAGCATCGTGGCTTGTCGAGCATGTCACCCCAGGCTGACAGGCATTGGATCCCCTTTGAATGACACCAATACTTAAGCCAATTGTTGAAATTGATCATCTTGTCTTCATATTGTGGCATCATTCTTGGTGAGGGTAAGATGCTACTCAAGGTCAGGGTCATACCAGCCTGGGCTACATGCTCAGAGAGCTCCTCTATGTCTCTTTTCATGTAGTCCAGGGAGGTACGTCTCAGGTCATTCACACCAGCATGGACAATGACTGAGTCATATTTGTACTTGCCTTGGAGTGACATGAGTGCTTGTGTTATGTGGCGGATCCTAGCGCCCGACAGGCAGCTCACCGTGACCTTCTCCTTGTTCAGCCTGGTGAGCGGGACATCAGTGTGCCTGACGATAGAGTTACCTATTACAAGTGTATCAGGTGTGTTGTTTAGCCTTAAGTGTTGTGACTGTTTGGCACACTGGCTTTGTGAGCTATGTGTTGCACGTGTTTTGTTTTGGGGTAGCGGTTGCTTGGGTGTCTGCTTTGGAGGTCTCTGCTGCTTAGGCAGATTTTTATTTAGAGCCTCTGAGTATGTTTTTGTGTGTTTATGTATTTGGTTTGCTGTCGTGGTAGGTCTATGTGAGACTGGAATTGTAGTGAGTGTGGTTTCCTTCTCCTCCTGACTGGTTTCGCCAGTACTGAGTTGAGAGAGCTTAGCCTCCAGTATGGCTATATGGTTGCATCTCTCACATGTGTTGGAATTTGTTGGGAGGAGGAGAGGGTTGTCTGTGTACATGAGGCAGTTGTAACATTGCCTCAAGATTCCCAGATTCACCAGCTGGACCAGAGAGGAGATTGACAACTGACCTTTGGACATGCTAGAATAGTATTGGGAATTCCTTTATAATTGAAAAAAGGGCCAGTGGGGAACGAGGTACTCAAGGGGAGTTTGTGAGGGTGTAGTGCTTTTAATATTTTAGTGCTGACTTATATAATTGCTTTAGTGAGCAAGTGCCAGGTAACTTAAATGCAATGTGTTACAGGTAACTTAAATGCAAAAACAACAAACAGTAACTTTTTTTCAAGTGAAACAAGGAAATAAGTGCAGTAAGCAATGCAGATATCACTAGGGATCCACAGAAGCGCTGAAAAGCCACATTTTAGGTGGAATTAGTGTTTCAGGGAAATAAGCAAACAACAAGCATACAGACAAAGGTAGATTCAGCAGGTCTGGATCTAGTCTATGCTACAGCAAACAAGGTGTACCAATTTCAGTAAGAAGCAGTTCAGATATGCAGGCACTATAAGCCTTTAACCAGAAATTCTCAGCTCAGAAGGGTAGAGTTCAGCCTCTCCTCCCACAAGAGTGCAGACCATGAACCTTCTTAACGTAAAATAACTGGCCTGAAGCCCAAGTGCTTAAACCAGAACTAATACACTTTTAGAATAACAGACACTGAGCCCTCAATCAACATTTCACAACTTACAAGGATGTAAGCCACCTGTCCTGCCACCACAGTGCAGGCCACAAACCTTCCTAATGTAAAACAACTGGTCTGAAGCCCAAGTGCTTAATCCAAAAGACTTAGAATGATAGCTACACTTTAACCAAGTTACTACCAAGCAGTAATAAATACAATTGAATACTTTAAAGAATGCCTGGATTAGTGCTCAAGTTATACAAACAAAGCTAGATTCAGCAGGCCTGGATCTAGTCTATGCTACAGCAAACAAGGTGTACCAATTTCAGTAAGAAGCAGTTCAAATATGCAGGCACTATAAGCCTTTAACCAGAAATTCCCAACTCAGAAGGGCAGAGTCCAGCCTCTCCTCCCACAAGAGTGCAGACCACAAACCATTTTAATGTAAAATAACTGGCCTGAAGCCCAAGTGCTTAAACCAGAATTAACACACTTTTAGAATAACAGACACTGAGCCCTCAATCAGCAGTTCCCAACTTAGAAGGATGTAAGCTACCTGTTCTGCCACTACAGTGCAGACCACAAACCTTCTTAATGTAAAACAACTGGGCTGAAGCCCAAGTGCTTAAACCAGAATTAATATACTTTTAGAATAACAGACACTGAGCCCTCAATCAGCAGTTCCCAACTTAGAAGGATGTAAACTACCTGTCCTGCCACCACAGTGCAGGCCACAAACCTTTCTAATGTAAAACAACTGGTCTGAATCCCAAGTGCTTAATCCAAAAGACTTAGAATGATAGCTACACTTTAATCAAGTTACTACCAAGCAGTAATAAATACAATTGAATACTTTAAAGAATGCCTGGATTAATGCTCAAGTTATACAAACAAAGCTAGATTCAGCAGACATGGATCTAGTTTATGCTACAGCAAACAAGGTGTACCAATTTCAGTAAGAAGCAGTTCAAATATGCAGGCACTATAAGCCTTTAACCAGAAATTCCCAGCTCAGAAGGGCAGAGTCCAGCCTCTCCTCCCACAAGAGTGCAGACCACAAATCCTTTTAATGTAAAATAACTGGACTGAAGCCCAAGTGCTTAAACCAGAATTAATACACTTTTAGAATAACAGACACTGTGCCCTCAATCAGCAGTTCCCAACTTAGAAGGATGTAAGCTACCTGTTCTGCCACTACAGTGCAGACCACAAACCTTCTTAATGTAAAACAACTGGGCTGAAGCCCAAGTGCTTAAACCAGAATTAATACACGTTTAGAATAACAGACACTGAGCCCTCAATCAGCAGTTCCCAACTTAGAAGGATGTAAGCTACCTGTCCTGCCACCACAGTGCAGGCCACAAACCTTCCTAATGTAAAACAACTGGTCTGAAGCCCAAGTGCTTAATCCAAAAGACTTAGAATGATAGCTACACTTTAATCAAGTTACTACCAAGCAGTAATAAATACAACTGAATACTTTTAAAGAATGCCTGGATTAGTGCTCAAGTTATACAAACAAAGCTAGATTCAGCAGGCCTGGATCTAGTTTATGCTACAGCAAACAAGGTGTACCAATTTCAGTAAGAAGCAGTTCAAATATGCAGGCACTATAAGCCTTTAACCAGAAATTCCCAGCTTAGAAGGGCAGAGTCCAGCCTCTCCTCCCACAAGAATGCAGACCACGAACCCTTTTAATGTAAAATAACTGACCTGAAGCCCAAGTGCTTAAAATATAATTAATGCACTTTTAGAATAACAGACACTGAGCCCTCAATCAGCAGTTCCCAACTTAGAAGGATGTAAGCTACCTGTTCTGCCACTACAATGCAGACCACAAACCTTCTTAATGTAAAACAACTGGCCTGAAGCCCAAGTGCTTAAACCAGAATTAATATACTTTTAGAATAACAGACACTGAGCCCTCAGTCAGCAGTTCCCAACTTAGAAGGATGTAAGCTACCTGTCCTGCCACCACAGTGCAGGCCACAAACCTTCCTAATGTAAAACAACTGGTCTGAAGCCCAAGTGCTTAATTCAAAAGTCTTAGAATGATAGCTACACTTTAATCAAGTTACTACCAAGCAGTAATAAATACAATTGAATACTTTAAGGAATGCCTGGATTAGTGCTCAAGTTATACAAACAAAGCTAGATTCAGCAGGCCTGGATCTAGTCTATGCTACAGCAAACAAGGTGTACCCATTTCAGTAAGAAGCAGTTTAAATATGCAAGCACTATAAGCCTTTAACCAGAAATTCCCAGCTAGAAGGGCAGAGTCCAGCCTCTCCTCCCACAAGAGTGCAGACCACGAACCCTTTTAATATAAAATAACTGGCCTGAAGCCTAAGTGCTTAAACCAGAATTAATACACTTTTAGAATAACAGACACTGAGCCCTCAATCAGCAGTTCCCAACTTAGAAGGATGTAAGCTACCTGTCCTGCCACTACAGTGCAGACCACAAACCTTCCTAATGTAAAACAACTGGTCTGAAGCCCAAGTGCTTAAACTAAAAGGCTTAGAATGAGTTACACCAAGCAGTAATAAATACAACTGAGTACTTTTAAGATGATGCAAAAGCAAAATAAAGTAGGAAGAAACACAAATACAGTAAAAGCAGATACATTTTTTTGAGTGAGCAAATGAGATGGGCCCAGGAGTTACAGGACAGAAACAAGTGCAAATGCAGGCCTTCAAATCAGAAAGTTGAGAGAGATGGAAGACCGCCCAAATGTCCAATAACTACAAATTCTGGGCCAGAACCACTCCTTATGTGGTAGACAGGTTACCTAGTGCTTACCACTCCCACTGATAAGCTAGAAGGCTTCCCTCCAACACAGAAAGGCTTGAAGGCTCAGAAGCTTACAAATAGTCCTGGATACAGCAAATCTGTATCTGTAACACTAATTACAGGAAAGTTAGGAAACAGGCTTACAATTTTTTTTTCTTTTTTTTTCGGAAAAGTAGCAAAAACAGTAGTAAAAACAATTCACGTGCAGTGCAAGCTGGTACACTTGAGTATGTAGCAATATTAGCCCACACACATTTTGAAAAAATGTAATTAAATTAAAAAGGACTAAAAGCAAGTGCAGAAAGGGTTTATTAGGTAGAATGCGGTAAAGAGATGGGACTGGGGGAGTGTCCTAGATCAAATCTACAGTGGGGCGGGCACTGGAAAAGCCACCAAATTTAAACTACAACCAAGAACAGGGAGGGGGGGGGAAGTTTCAACAGAGATGTGAGGAATCAGAGTGCAAATTATAAAACCAAACAAATATATACTGATCTCTGTATATTTGCAGAACAGTAAGACAACAGATATCTAAGCAACAATTTAGCTCTATAATACAAAATAATACAGAAAAATATACTCAGCTCTATATATTTGCAGATAGTCTTGTAAGGCTGTCTCTCAATACACAGGTTCCACTTTAAATGCAGATTGCTACTATTAACAGTTCAAATTAAGGGAACATTGAGTTAACAACACACAAGCAATAGAAACCAAAATTAGGGGTGGGGGGTGGGGAAGACATTTTCAACAGAGATGTGAGGAATCAAAGTGCAAATTATAAAACCAAACAAATATATACTGATCTCTGTATATTTGCAGAACAGTAAGACAACAGATATCTAAGCAACAATTTAGCTCTATAATACAGAATAATACAGAAAAATATACTCAGCTCTATATATTTGCAGATAGTCTTGTAAGGCTGTCTCTCAATACACAGGTTCCACTTTAAATGCAGACTGCTACTGTTAACAGTTCAAATTAAGGGAACATTGAGTTAACAACACACAAGCAATAGAAACCAAAATTAGGGGTGGGAGGGGGGTGGGGAAGACAGTTTCAACAGAGATGTGAGGAATCAGAGTGCAAATTATAAAACCAAAAAAAATATACTGATTTCTGTATATTTGTTGAACAGTAAGACAACAGATATCTAAGCAACAATTTAGCTCTATAATACAGAATAATACAGAAAAATATACTCAGCTCTATATATTTGCAGATAGTCTTGTAAGGCTGTCTCTCAATACACAGGTTCCACTTTAAATGCAGACTGCTACTATTAACAGTTCAAATTAAGGGAACATTGAGTTAACAACACACAAGCAATAGAAACCAAAATTAGGGGTGGGGGGGAAGACAGTTTCAACAGAGATGTGAGGAATCAGAGTGCAAAT
This sequence comes from Protopterus annectens, assembly GCF_019279795.1. Lineage (NCBI taxonomy): Eukaryota > Metazoa > Chordata > Ceratodontiformes > Protopteridae > Protopterus > Protopterus annectens. The sequence continues at coordinate 1,543,791,842 of NC_056745.1, read as the reverse complement.
TATAAAACAAAAAAAATATATACTGATCTCTGTATATTTGCAGAACAGTAAGACAACAGATATCTAAGCAACAATTTAGCTCTATAATACAGAATAATACAGAAAAATATACTCAGCTCTATATATTTGCAGATAGTCTTGTAAGGCTGTCTCTCAATACACAGGTTCCACTTTAAATGCAGACTTGTATTATCAACAGTTCAAATTAAGGGAACATTGAGTTAACAACACACAAGCAATAGAAACCAAAATTAGGGGTGGGGGTGGGGAAGACAGTTTCAACAGAGATGTGAGGAATCAGAGTGCAAATTATAAAACCAAAAAAATATATACTGATCTCTGTATATTTGCAGAACAGTAAGACAACAGATATCTAAGCAACAATTTAGCTCTATAATACAGAATAATACAGAAAAATATACTCAGCTCTATATATTTGCAGATAGTCTTGTAAGGCTGTCTCTCAATACACAGGTTCCACTTTAAATGCAGACTGCTACTATTAACAGTTCAAATTAAGGGAACATTGAGTTAACAACACACAAGCAATAGAAACCAAAATGAGGGGTGGGGGTGGGGAAGACAGTTTCAACAGAGATGTGAGGAATCAGAGTGCAAATTATGAAACCAAAAAAATATATACTGATCTCTGTATATTTGCAGAACAGTAAGACAACAGATATCTAAGCAACAATTTAGCTGTATAATACAGAATAATACAGAAAAATATACTCAGCTCTATATATTTGCAGATAGTCTTGTAAGGCTGTCTCTCAACACACAGGTTCCACTTTAATAACTGCTTTAACAGTAACTCATCAATGGTATATCAGCAGTCCAGGCAGTCTCGGGTCAGTAACATAGAAATTGATCATATATTGTATGTTTCACTTAATGCAGGAATAACAACATACACACACACACACACACACACACACACACATATATATATATATATATATATATATATATATATATATATACATATATATATATATATATATATATACACTTTTGAGTATGTGATGAATGACCCTTCTCTGTCAAGCAGTTTGTGTGTCCCAGTGGACTAGGGAAGTTAGCATGTGTGTGGTGTAACATTATTAACCTCTGTTACATATTAATTACATCAGACAGCTGAAGAATTTCAGTGAAGTGTAGTAATGCAGAAACAGGGACAGATGTCATTGTCTGTAACACACAAAATCCCAGACTGGAGTACAGGCAGGTGTGAGCTGGAGTCTGTTTATAGTAATGAGAATCCAACTGGGCATGTTAATACACTTAGAGTGCAATTCTGTTGCTCCTTGCTCAAAATGACCTGTTTTATATATATATATATATATAGATATATATATATATATATATATATATATATATATATATATATATATCCTTATCTGTCTGTCAATGTCACTCTCTCTCTCTCCCATAGATAGTATATCTATCTTTGTGTATATACAAATAGATATATACCTATATACACCTATATATATATATATATATATATATATATATATATATATATATATATATATATAAACATACATCTCAGTCTCTCCCCATATATTTACATAACACACACACACACACACACACACACACACACATACACACACTGCTACATTTATATATACATCCCAGTTATATGCATAAATATGTGTGTGGATGTCTGTATTGTCCTACATACCCTGATAATAGTGAGTAAAGCTGCACTATGACACATATATAATGTTGCTCAAAGGATTCAAAGTAAGGGCTCAGCAGTACATAATGCACTTACCTACAGTCACCTGTGCCTGCTGGATGTCAACATACATACAGCAACAGGTGAACAGGTGGTGTAATGTATAATGCCCACAGGCTTGCCCATCCAAATGCAAACAGCCACATATGACCAAAATGATAAATGTAGCCACATAGCTAGGATAAATAACAGTGACTGACTGCTAGGCTACTAGATGCAGTTAACAGTAGAAGCGATATCACCCTGCAGGCCACAGACACTGTTCAACACAAGCCTAGTTTATGTAATCCACAAGTAGTTTGCCTGTAGTTACATATACTGTAAAACAAATGTCAGTCCTGGCACGCCTGCTAAGTACTGTGATCTATAGTATGGAAGACTAGATAGGTAGGGGTTTTAATCCCATTACAGGCCACTTATGTGTGTGTGTGTGTGTGTGTGTGTGTGTGTGTGTGTGTGTGTGTGTGTGTGTGTGTGCATCCCCCTGCAAAACAACCGTGAATCCCTCATTCACTATCAAACTGCAATGGTTCTGCACTTTTTTGTCCCTGTTTACTCGATGCTGGCCTCCAAACTGCCTTCTTCTACAAGGCCTGCTTATGTCATCTACCTGAAGACTACCAGCTGCCCATGTTATGTCAGATTTAAGCCTTGGTGTGTGCGATAAGTACTGTGATCTACAGTGTGTAACACTACATAGGCAGGGGTTCTAATTTCACTTCAGGCATGTGTGTGTGTGTGTGTGTGTGTGTGTGTGTGTGTGTGTGTGTGTGTGTGTGTGTGTGTGTGTGTGTGTGCGTATCTCCCTGAAAAACAACTGTGAATCCCTCATTGACTTCCAAACTGCAATGGTTCTGCACGTTTTGTTCCTATAAGTTGATGCCTGCCTCCAAACTGCCCTTTTCTACAAGGCCTGCTGATGTCATCTACCTTAAGATTACTAGCTGCCATTGCAATGTCAGGCTTAAGCCATGGTGCATGTGATAAGTACTGTAATCTATAGTGTATAAGACTAGATCAATAGGGATTTTAATCTCACTCCATGCAACTCGGTGTGTGTATCTCCATACAACATAAATATGATCACCTCAGTGACTTAGAAATAGTTAGGGTTTTGCAGTATTTTGGTTGTAGCAGATGATGTGGGCCTCCAAACATCTGACCACAACAAGGCCTGCTGATGTCATCAAGCATAAGATGTCTTAAAGAGATAGTAATAGTAGACTTGAGGTTTGGCACGTGCATTGCATACTATGAAATGTAGTGTGTACCATTAGATAGGTAAGTGTTTTAATCTACCTGCAGCCAGCTTGAACTGTGTGTGTGTTGTGCAGTGTCCTGCGAACATTAACTGGAATGGTCGCTATCCTCAATGAAGCCAGGTTTGTGTGTGTGGCTGTTAGAGCATTTTACATCAGCTTATGTGATCATAGTATCTTTGAACTTTAGTAGCCTAATGGCCCTAGAGCCCTTACAATCCTGGACAAGTTTTTGCCCTTATTTACATCAGCAAATATTGCCCCTGTCCACAGGGGACACAGGTAGTAGCCCTATGGTGAAATGACAGTCACCTAGCCAATCATACAGATGGCATCTGATGAGGCCCAATGAGATGCTCTGTTTGCCATTAGGTAGGAGTCTGTTGCAAAGGTTTGTGAAAGTCTGCTAGACAGATCTCTCCCAACAGCATGTATTACCAATGTCACATACCAGGTTAATGTCCTAACAGTGAATAATCTGTGCACCATGCCACCTACAGATATGCAGAATTTCCACTCCAGCAGGGTCACAGATTGCCATGTATGCAAGGCAGAGATCATCTCTGAGTATTCTGTATGCCACAGGCTACACTGACAGTGATTTCAGATGATCCCCATTTGACAGATACTGAAGATGTGAAGTGCACTTGTGAGGGACCATTGTGTTGTGTTGTGTTGTGTGCAATTGCCAGTAGTGCTTGGAAAAGTACATTACAAAATGGCCATTGAACTCAAATATTGGCATGCTGAAGGAAGAGTACATGAAGGTTATTAGTCCTTTAATTTCAAGTGAGTGTGCCCTCAGGCATGGCATATGATTCTCTTCTTACCACTGGGGAGACACAGTGATCTCAGGTACATTAGGTGTAAACCTGTGTGGCCAGACCTGTGTGCCCACTTGTCTCACACCTGAGTATGTGCATCACATGTTGTGACCGATGTGCTACTTAACAGAAACATAGGTGTTACAGATGGAAATGATATGACATAGATATTTGCATGGAGTTTATGGCCATTATTAATGTCAACAGACATTTGTTCAGCAATACCCTCTTGCAGGATACTGACATAACTCACAGATTCTAAGACCACTCACAGTATGCAGGCATCAGCCAATGTTTTGAGCCACAGACATTCAGGTTTTGCACGTACTGTGGTTAAATTTATTTATTTATTTATTTAACATTTGTTGACCGGGAATGTCCGACTAGGTTCCACAGAGCCTGTTTTCAGTGGAGGCCCGGGGAGAAATGCTCCAGATGCATGTCTTTGGAGTGTGGGAGGAAACCGGAGTACCCGGAGGAAACCCACGCGAACACAGGGAGAACATGCAAATGGATTCCAAACAGTAGAGGACCCAGGACTGAGCCCCATTGAACACTGTTGGTTACAGATAAGTGATTGAAGGTGGATTCTCCTATTTTGAATATGTGTTCCATTAGTGAGAAACTTAATGACCTCTATAATGTTATTACTGCTGCCTAAATGGTTACTTTTGTCAATGATGCCAGAGTGGGGGATAGAGTTACATGGCTTGGGTAACTCCAGGGGGTTGTATGCCCTTATGTCCCCTCATCCACATGCTTGGTAACTGTCTCAGACATGCCCACCAGGTTTAACAGCCATGATCTTCTTTTCAGAAATCCAAACTGTGTATGGTCAACTGTTTGTAGATTACATATATCTTTGCTGATAAGCTCCCTGATGATCTGCCCCACGGGCTGACAGATATGGCTGCTCAAGCAAATAGGTCTATAGTTGTGGAGGTTGGTTGATGCATCACCTCTGTGCAAGGGAATAACACTTGATGTTGTCCAGTCAGCTGGGATGCAGACAGTGGTTACAGTATGAGTGCAAGGAGTTCCAAATGGTGTTAGTAATCCTTGTTGGATCCCATGTAGGGCACAGCCTGGGATATTAGCATGTCCAATAGATGATGTGTTTCCTCCATAGAGAGGCCAGTTGCAACCTGCTGTGTAGATATAGATGGTATGGAACAGGTTGCAGGGATGTCATGTGGCACATGTGGTTGGGACAGGGGAGTGAAGTTGACTCAGAACCTGTGGGACAACAGGTTAGCTATGAGTACATACTCATTGTATGTGTTATCGTTAAGTATGAGTTCAGCAGCAACCTGGGCCTTTCCTCTGAGGTTACACATGTAGCTACACTATGCGTTGTGGTTGCCCTTTGTAGGAGTGGCTAATTTTGTCACATACTGTTTCTAAATGATGTCACAAAAACGCTATGTGCTTGTTTTAGCTTAGGCAGGTGAGCCTCCATTTTAGGGGACAGCCTCTCTCAAACTGTCACACAGTAATGTACACCTCTTATTGTCCAGCCTGCTAATGGCAGTTGTCCACCAGGCACATTTGCTATGTCATGAGGAACTTGTTTCTCCTGTCAGATACAGCTACGTCTATACAGTTGTACTGCTGCTTGCATACAGCATTGGTGTAGAGCTCTGCATACCTGCCTGTCCCATCTGAGCGGGGAGGTGCAGTCAAGCTATGTAACCCATCCCATAGGAGGCAATAAATTGCTTTGTTGTTATTACTGCATTTTCTGCAGGGGGGTGTAGGTGCGAAACTTAGTTTTAATGAGACTTTTCTGCGGTCAGATCTCACCAGGGAGGACCTTCATAGTGGAGGGGCTGTAGTGGTCACTCATATCAGTAAACACCTGATGCAATACATTGGCTCCCCTTGTGGGGATGTCATGCCACTAGTCCAGGGCATTGTAGTGAAAGATGTGGACTAACCTTTGGGCAAGTGTGCTTATGCATGACTAACCAACATGGTTGGTGGTTACTTAATATATAACCCCAAACCATAGTGTACTGATGTATTTTGATAGACACAAGTACATTCAAATAAGGACAATGAGTATCTGGATTCATGGAGCTGCTTCTATAGCTGGAAATGGTTTGATTAGGTGCCCTTCCAGCCATGAATAGCACCTAGAGTGTCTTCGGGAAATCACACTCTTCACCAATGTGCATGTGTATCTATCCTTAATGAATGTGTATACACTACCTGCATTACCTTGTACACTGTCAGTTTGAGGTCTGCACATGTGGAAGAATGTGTTGTTTGGTATGGTTGTGGTGCTGTCCACAGCCTTAACACAGGTACCTGTGACTGCACAAATGTCTGCATATTCTAAGGTGGGGACACCTTCCGCAGAGTGGGATTTAGTGTTGCCATTCCTAGCGTGTAGCAGCATAACTGTGATATTGTATGAAAATGGCATTCTCATTGGAAAGTTATACCTCCAAACAGTGCTTATAAGATGCACTGTGGGAGTGTCAGCAGCCTTGTCCAGTACTCAACATCACCGGGGTGACAGATGAAGGCCATCTCTGGCAGAGGATTAAGGTGTGTTGAGCAAGTCATCCCAGACAGACATGTAGTGGATCCCTTTACAAAGACACCACACACTAAGGCAATTATTGACATCCATCATTTTCCATGAGTACTGAGCCATCATCCTAGGTGAGGGTCAAATGCAGCTGGAAGCTATGAGGATACCCACAAGAGACACAGAGTGTCTAAGCTCACTCAGTCATGTGTCTGCATATAGTCCAGTAACATATGTCTCAAGTCATACACCTGCAGGAACTATGATGTCATCAGTATGTTACCTGATATTCATTGACTTGCATCAATGTGTGGTATGGGGAATTGTGTCAACCCACAGACAACTAATTGTGACCTTTCCCATATGTAGCCTGGTGACATGGACATCAATGTGTCTCATGATGTAATCACCTATGAATAATAGGTTTGATTTAGTAGTTTGCCTCAGGTGTTTGACTGGTGAGACAGTGGTTCATGAGCTGTTATATGTACTGTGGTCTCCAGAGGTATGATTATATGTATTGAGCTTGCATATGGCTTTCTGAGGTGTCAATTTAGGAATGTGTCTGGTACGGAGCTCCATACCTGAAGGTCTGTGTGCATTGGGTGTGGGTGGAGCAGGCGGTGAGCTGTGCATGTTGGCAAAATGCTCATTGCCATATGTACTGAATGGTGTGTGAGACACCATAGAATCAAGGTTTGTAATACAGTCACATGTTTCACACATTGTGTTTGTGTGGCATGGAAGTACAGGGGTGGGGACACTTTCCACATATCAGCAGTCATTGATAATGCCATTAGTAATATAGTCATGCTTGTGTGTACCTCACAGCAGGCCATGAGTCAGTGTCATGAGAGATGGTGAAATGTAACATGTTGTCAACTTTATGTAGGTCCCCTAAGGTAACACAGCGCCTGACAGTGTGCCATAACATGGTTGTCTGATTACAATGCTTTGCCAAGTATGTGGTCCTTGGATTAACCATAATCCTGTTATTAAGCTTAGTCACAATACCATACCTACAAATGTGACAATGTGCAAGTCCAGCAAAGGTAGGGTCATGCTGCTACACACTTGGGGTTAATAGCCCGAAACACAGTGTTTGTAGGCACTCCTTGCAGCAAAGATGTGGATGTCCGTGCATGCACAGTGGACTTGTTCAACTTTGCACACATGACTTTGACCATGTAAGTCTACAATGCCTGTCAAGCAACCACACAGCAAACTGGATGTTGTTTGACATAATGTGGGAACACAGACGTGTTCCGGGTACATAACTGTAAGGTATGACATACTTAGGACATGTGGCAGGTTGATACACTTTGGCCAAAGGTGGCCAATCCTCTGCAGTAGGCCTCAGAGCCATGTCATTCAGATATCCATCATTAAACTGTTGAAGGGGGGATGCATGAATTGTGGTAACAGTGTCAAATAACATGGATCAGCACCACTGTGGTGCTTGTTTGAGCAACCTTGGACATCTATGTCACTGGACATTGCACATTATGTTGTGACGCTGCAGCTATGCTCCCAATCACCATCTGGTCAGTACCCTAGTAAAATACCACCAACCCTAGAGCAGAAGCCATAATACATGCAAAGGTCAACTGATTTCTCAGGTTGCTAATCAACTTGGAATAGGGTATGTGAAGCCTATAGAGCCTTGCCTGACATGGAACAACTATGTGGATGAACTAACAGACTGTGCCCTGCTTCTCGTCATGAGCTTCATAGTAGCATTTTGTTTCTGCTAAGAGAAAAGGTATTGGAGCATCATATCCCAGGAGAGCATGGTTGTTGTGAGAGCTGTATTAGTAGTATCCAGGCACCAGCAATTCAGGGGAATCTCCTGCTTTCCTCATTCTTCACAAGGTCATTGTGACCTTTCAGTACACACTGCTTGAGTAGTGTTAAATTGCAGAATACCTGTGTAAAACCTCCCGACTTACCTTCACAGGGTGTATGTATTACCTTTCCCTCCATTGTTTGTCTGTGCTCAGTACAGACACAGACACCTTGGAGGACTATTTTCTTGGAGAACATGATGTAAGTACCTGCAATAGTTAGTTACACAGAGGACAACCAGCATGCAGTGCCATGCACTGTCCTCAGATCTCTCAGCCATCTGATATTTAAAGCTATGACATGAGTTATCATGGAAATGATCAGTAACAATGTTGTATACATACAGGCACTGTGCCAAACACAGTTTGTTTTGATTAAGGGCAGATCATGCCTACCCTAACCGATAGACCTCATTGACTGTTAAACTATGCAATTGATGAGGGGAATATGACTCACTCTGCCTATCATGGCCTGACAAGGCATTTGGCAATATTAGTCCATCTGGCATTGATGAAAAAACACATAGGTTATTTACAAAGTAGTATGTCAGCTGGTGGATAGTCCACTGCTACAATAAGGCCAGTCACCAGTGGACTTTCCTCAGAAATCATTTATGGAGTACCCCTGCTAGCCATTCCCTTGTCTGAAGTTATGGCCATTATCAGTGACCTCTGGCTGACTACATTTGCAGATGCTTGCAAATTAGGAGATGAGGCTGAATCCCACACAGAACCAACAGTTATCCAAGATGGGCTGAAACACACATTCATTTGTTGTCAGAGCCACTGACAAATAGTAAATGCCAAGGAATGCACAATACTATCCTTTTGGAAGTCATCCACCCCTGGAAAATATAGTATTGTCCACACACCACACACAGTTGAGCCATTTACTCAGGGACTTATGGAAACAGAGAGTGATCTAGCCAATGACTGACACTGGTTATTAAGATGTGGGGATTAATTCAGTTTTGTACAACCTATACAGCATGGTATGGCATGTAAATCCTAGACTGTCATCATTATACTGTATTTGACATTCATCACACCTATCATTTAGTACAATGGCACCTTTGCTATGTCACTACATAGGCATATCTGACAACTGTAAGACCCACAGAGGTTCCATGGTAAACCATTTCATAGTGCAGATAACATGTCCTATGTAGATTGTGTCAAGGCTGTGAATTTGTAGCCTGTCTCCTACATGCTTTGGAGCGGAGGTATATGGCTGCTACACAGGGAGGTGTGAGATCCCACTGTGTACCTCCTGTATATCCAAGACAGGACTAATACCTGTATTAACTGTTCTACACACCTACACCTTCACTGTGGTATAAATACTACATGCTGGAGAGACAGGTATATAACCCACACACTATACCCTATATGTAACAGGCTCCCCATGCATGTGCAGCACACTTCTGCTGTAACACACATCATGTGCACGGTACACAATGGGATGCGGAACACGACAATCATAACTGGTGTAGGACAAATGTGTGCAATAGACACAGGAAAATTGTAGATGGTTCATCTCCATCACTACAGCTTGTAGATGTGTTAGCTCCCAAAACCACGCTGACACTTATCAAGGGCATCAGACCTTGTCAGAGATTAGGGATGCATGAGTAGGCTGAATGAAGCCATTGTTCTTGTTAGCCTGTTATACACATATGAACCTATGGAGACATGCACCTATAGTGCTGTACCTTTCTGAAGACATATTTCTTCTGTGCTGACATTCCATCATGTGCTGTGATGTTTATGGGTTTATTGTTGATGTGCATCCATAGCTGTCTTACACAATATCCTGAAACTAAAACATAAATATGTCCATCTGACACCTTTCATTGTGTAAGTATACAGCCATTATGACAACATACGATGTAAGGTACACAGCATGATGTGGTTTATTCATTACAAATGTCAGCATACAATATCTGTCAGTGAGCAGTACAAGTGGCATGTCAAAGGCAACAATGGATTACACAAATACATAGTAATTTATATAGTCATCCTGTGCATCAGACACATAGCTCCATTTCCCTGCATTGATGATGAGGAATACAGGAATGTGGCACAGGTATCATCACATGTGCAGGATGTTGTGTGGGGGTGCAGGAGGCCTAGGGTGACCCAATAGGTTGAAAGCATGTATGTGAGTCAGGATGGGAAGTAAGAAAAATGGGCCATGGAAGTGTGCCGTGTGTGTTTGTAGATGACCTGATTGTGAAAGTGGTGTGTGAGTGTGTGCATGAACACAGTCAAGCACAGTGCTAGCCCTATGTCTTTGTATGTTGGACATCTTTGAACCATGCATGTCAGAGCTGACAGTTCACCATCTCTGCCCCCAAACACAGGAACTAGCTCTGCCAGAAGTCGCACTGGCACCTCCATGCCCAAGGTCAAAAGCCGTGTTAGTACCTATTGGTGACTGCTGTCTGCTGGGACTGTGTCCACCATGGGAATGCCAAGGACCATGAGGTATGGCCTGCCATGTGTTGGTGTGGACAGCACACTTACCTCCTGGAGCACTGGATGTACTGCCACTATGGGAGTGTGGTTGTGCATGGCCACGTAGACTCTCAGCTGATGTAGTTGCTGATCTACGTCCATGGGTCTGACACTCAACTCCAACCAGATGTTCCAACAAAGACAATGTGCATCACAAGGCAGATAATGTGTCATCTGTCTGAGACCACCGTCTTTCAGTCATCAGCATCAGTCAATCAATCCAGGGTATCAACAACATAGTGGAGGCAGTCACGGATGTCAGACTGAGCTGCATCCATAACCCTGACCATTCATCTGGAGTTCCTTTTGTAATGTGCCTGTGCCTCCATGGTGGCCCGAAATATCTGCTGGGTGACCAGTGATGAGACACCTGCAACAGGTGGTGGAAGGATAGCAGGCCTCTAATGAAAACCCATATCACTCCACCTGTATGTTACCTCGCCATCTCTTTGGCTATGGCCAGTATTGAGACTCACTGCAGTCATAGTTGCCACACTTTCCTGTTCAATGTCCCCACTCTCTGACTGTCCAGTATCTGTGGTCTCTGGGGACTAGATATGTGTAGGCATACTGACTGTGTACAGTGACAATGAGGGTGGAAGAGGGATGTAAACCTCTGGGACAGATTCAGCCCTTGCAACCTCCACCTGTGCCTCACTTCGGCCACCACCATCATTAGAGTCAGATGAGACTCTGACATCAGGTTGTGAAGGGGACAGAGAACAAACCCCCCCCCCCCAGTGACCTGTGATTAAAAAGGGAAAAGCAGTACATTAATACCTGCACTATTACGCTCTGCAGTACTATGTTGCAATATATGTTAAGCTGTATACACTGTTGTCACTATTACAGACCTGTTTATCCTCCAACCTCATCTAGTAGGATATGAAGACATTATTTTCCAACAGACTTCTTTAGTTACTTGTAAATAAAGCTCTTTAAACAACAATCTCATCAGCAACAAGGAGGTACACTGTATACAATTGTCAACACTGCACAATTGACACATATGGCAATCTGTAATATCCTGACAATACTGTCACATTTATCGGTGTGGTCACACCTATAGGCATAGGTATGATTCTAAAGTGTGTACAGCCGGAAAATATCTGTGCAGTTGGCAATCATGCCATCAGGCCAGCAGGCCTGGGATGAGATTTTAGGGGATACATTGCAATAAATCTACATCTGTAACAAAACAGTGTTGTGCTTACCAGGAGCAGGACCATGGCTTTGTCCAATTCCTGATGGACCTGTGAAAAGTTGAAGGAGAGGTAATGTAAAATCACCACATATTGCACTATAACAGGGTGATACATCCATATATCTCACATTTACAGTAGCTACTATGTTAATTATGTTGGTCAAAATCTGAGCATAATATTCAAACTGCAGTTAAACTCCTCTCCCCAAAAACAAACACCTGACACCCACATAAAACTATGTACACCCTGACTCACTGAATGCTACAGTTTTCCAATGCTGATCAAACTAAGCCTACCTGGATGCTCCTCTGGCATGGAAAGTGTGGCACCCACATCCAGGATATACAGTGTGATGGATGCCTGGAAGCTGTCATGTGTTCCTAGGTTCACCAGGAATTCCTCAGTAGCTGAGAGTCATTGTTCTGCTGCAGGAACTCCAAGAGTGACACCATGTTCCCAGGGTTCCCTATTACCAGAGCGCAGATGCAGTTTGTCGAATGCATCTTGATTGAACTGAAAACAGCAAAAAGGCAAAATAGTGAAGCTTGGCCGCTTTTGTTACTTTGCCATTTTCAGCACTGTAGTGTGATCTCAGAGTTGGTATATTTAAGTAGGGGGGGTGCGGGGGGCACAGCCCCCCCACATTATGTAATTTAATTTTTTTTTTTATTTCGGAACAGCTTTTGCTTACATGGGGTTGATTATTTATTGTTTGCTTATGTCAGCATGCAATAAGATAATATAGACCCGATCCCTGGCCACATCTACTGCTCTTCTGCATGCCGTATTTATCATGTCAGTCGCATGGTGTCAAACCTGCTCATATGTCCTGCTCTGGTGACCGAAGGAATTAACATAATGTAGCAGGTCACACCACAATGCTGCCTGCTGTTCCCTGTTTTGCCTCCCCCTGGACAGTAGGAGTTCATGGTGTCGATGGAAGCCTACAGGATTATATGATTCTCAGCATCCATAAAATGGCCCTGGCATTTTGCATATATTTTTCTTGAAAGACAACAAAATGGGAACACATGGCAGGATCACATACATGGGAGTACACTATGTAGAGATACAGCAATAACAGAATGGCTGGCAGTATCCAATGCTTGATCACACATCTCATATTCCACAGTGTGAAAACATACTAAGGGTGTGGATGCAATTAATATACTAGCAATAATCAGTTATTCCTATTTGTTCCATGACAGATACTGCTGTATAATCACACACTCAACACAGGAGTCCATTAGTGTGACCCCTAGGGGTAACTCCCCTGATAATATGTCAAAACAACAGTGACAAACAAATAGTGTATAAAGGCACATTCCCAGGAGACCAGTGTGCCACATTGACAAACAACATTCCACTCTTGTTGTACTGTACTTCCTTTGTAGATGTAACAAATCTGGAGATCAATGACATGTAATCATTACAGTTCTTAAAATGGTTTGTGCTGTAATCCCCATTCCCCCTAAGTATATTCACACATATGTATCATGTTGTAAACAAAAGGGTTACATATCTGATGGAGTACAATACTCATCTGCTGATATGTGCAGATGTATAAAGGCCATGACAATGCATTTACTGTGTGAAGAAATTCCTATACAGAATGGTTTCCCTAGCTAGTTGTTTGACTTTTTAACATGGTTGTCATTACCAGGTGATTGACTCTTAACCAATCTGTGCTTCTGAACTGCTAATCGCAGCCAACACAGCTGATTTGCAGTATAATCAACTAATGACATGCAACCACTGCACAAGATACAAGGCCTCCATGTAGATTAGAACCCCTTTCTGATATGTTGTGCTGGAAATTACTGGGGTAAAGGTACGTCATTGCAGACAGTACGTCTGTAGCAGCTACATTTTACATACAGATGTGTGTGCTACTGGCTGAAGCTGATGCTGCAGGCAATAGGCATAGGCAGAGAGGGTGAACACTTTGGAGGACAACAAGTTGTAACAGTAAGTGTGGGAGCTGTGACAGTCTTATAGTAGAGGCAGAGCCTGATTGAGGGTACCCATTGTACTGCAAATTAAGGCATATGTTTAAGGTAAGTATGTTAGCCAACAGTAACAGTACCACAATCAAAGACAAAATGGTTGATTTGTCCTAGAGAAAGGTAAGGGGTGGATTAACTATTATGTCATGCAATTGGACAGGTGCCAAGTCATGTGGGCTGCAATGCCATATTACTGGGCCACAATTTCAGTACACACTTCAAAATCCTGTGGGAATTCAGGCTAATGCATGACCTGACATTCTCTGCACTTTCTAGTGTTATACTAAGAGTAGTTAAGAGTGGTCTTCTCTGTAGGCCTTTCTGTTCTATTACTTAGATGCAGACATTCCATCTGTACTGCTTTGGGTGGATATATATTGGTGATTAGACAAAACTACACATAACAATATATAATGTTGATGTCCACATACATGTATTTTCATTGGTAGTGGCAGCTGTAGTTGAACCCAGGACCATGTGTACCAAAACATTTTGCTTGCAATGCATTTTGCAGACTGGACTACAGTGTCACTGAGAGAACAGATGTTTTTTACATGCTGTAGATATCATTCCACAGTTATCTGCTGTTACACACTGCACTTACCTGCATACCTCTCACCTGTACAAATTTTTACAGAATGTCCAGACTTTGTCCTCATATTTTATACCTGTTTTTCATTACCTTGTAGTTTTCTAGCAAATTATTGTTAAACATTAAAGATTGAAGCCAGAAAATAATGACAGACATTTGAGTTTCAGACTTCCATGCACTCCAGAACATCCATGCTAAATCAATACCTGTCAGTCTATCATCCTTCAATGTTTGCAAGAACAATATTGAAAAATTGTCCCTACATTTGGGCCTTTGTCCCAGTTTTATTAATGGATTTATCCAGATTGTATAACTTTAGAATGCTGTATTTCTCTATTAGAGTCCCAGTTAAAATCCTATTTTTACATTAATGTTTTAGCAAGTGTATTGTTACATGTTGTACATATACTTACATGGTTACATGCTATTGTTGTATGTATGGCTTTAGAGTGATGTAGTTCCCTAGTAGAGTACTAATTAGTAATATTTTTCTATATTTTTTTCAGGTGGTTTGCGCAGTGTGGCACAATAAGCAGCATCTCTTAAACATGCTTAAAGACGAAAGGTTGAGCATTACTTATTTTTTCATTTAAACACCTGTGTTAATTAGCAGCTGTTTGGCTTGGTGGGTTGAGCCACTGTTGCAATGGTCCTGGGTTCAAAATAGGATGCAGCTGTACATTTAGAATGTGACTAATATTTTTACAAAAGCATATATCAATGTAGCACTATTCAGCATAGCTAAGCAATGTAGCACTACATGCTACATCATACAAAAAATTTTAAGAAAAGAAAAATAGGGAGATAGGACAGTGGTGAAAAGGAGTGCAAGCAGGGGGAAACATAGTGAAAGACAGGTAGGGATGTGCAAGACAGGTGTAGGAAAGAAGCAGAGCTATCCATTTCTTCATCAGCAACAACTGTGCACTTTGACAGAATTTTTAGCTAAATTTGGACTGTCACCCCAGAGAGGGGTAAAAACAGCCTAACTGCATTGCCAAGCCAATTAAACCAAATTACATGTGTCCAGTGGACATGTGTGCAAAATGGAGAGCTATGTTTGGAGCAATATTTTTTGTGGGACAGGTGCCCATTTTTTTTAAGGTGAGAGTGGAATGTTGGGGAAGGGACATAGGTATGTGTGGGGAGGTAAGTTGGGAAGGTGAGGAAGTGCTTTCAGACAGAAAAGACAGACACGACAGCAGACAGGGTTGATGTGTGACACAAGAGGGAGGAACACCTTGGCTGGGGAGGGTGTTGTGGAATCCCAGTACCAGGAGTGCCCACACAGTAGTAGTGCAACTCAAATTCTCACCCATGGGACTATCAGCACTGCTTCTTCACTGCCGTGGGGTGGCACTGGTGGAGGCTGGTGTGTGAGGTGAGGCTGCCCCACCAGAATAGTGAGCATGTCCTCCATCTGGAGCAGGCATGCACCAAAAGTTCGTACCACCCTGTGCACCATACCTGGCAGTTCTTGACAGGTGACAAAATCACCCCCTTTACCTCCACACCCAAAGAGGGATCCAGCCCCAGCCTATGGGGCAGAACTACCTGATGCCACAGGAAGTGCTGGGGCAGCAGATGTGGCACCACCAGGCTGCAATCCAGATGTGCTGGGCCTTGGTGCCATGGCCACTGGAGACAATGTAGGTGGATCGTGTGAAACTGGTCTACCTTGTTGCACTGTAGTAAATTAGATATAAATATAAGGTAAGATAAGTAATAACCAACAAATCCAAAACCATAAGTAATAACTAAACCAATGTTAGTATTAACATAATGGAAGATAATATTGATTAAACTAAATACATATTAAGGTATATTATGAGGAACACAGCAATAAATAACATAACAGTATGTTAACAGCAAACCAGTATGGCATAACCCATAAGGGCAACATAACAGTTAATTTAACAGAACAAATTAATATCAAACCATAATAACAAACAACATTAATAAATTAATAAATTTCATAATAATAAATTAGAGAAGATACGGGGTGGGGTGAGAGAGAAAAACATACCATTAGTGACTTCACGGGTGATATTACTACAAACTACTAATACATATTCTACAAGTATGCAGTGCCAGTTTTGAGTACAGTGACTCTGATTCTTGTATAGATGATGTTACATGTACATAACTCTCAACCTGTTAGCATGAGACAGTATGGGTTAAGCACTAACAAATGCAGATGCACAACTACGGTGAACTGTTTTACATAGTATGGTCATACATTACTACCAAGGTGATCTGTAAATGGATTTGCCAATAAATTGAATTTCAAGTAATGTCATTTATCTGTTAATTAACTACCAGACATATGACGCATTAGTTATTACATTCCGAAAAATCATAACATTTGAGAAGTATGTTCATGTACACTAATTGAAGTATACAGCCAGTGATTTCTTAATTGGCTGCCATGGGATTAGAACCCACAAGTTATGACTCAAGGAAGCATGCACTAAATTTAACAGTTGATGGCTATCAGATTATGAAAGACACGGTAGTGCATATAGGAATACTTCACACTTATTGGAAAATAATATTTATCAAGGCACAATCCTGCTTTACACTTTATTGATACTGCTCCTGAAAATTGGGCACTTATACACGTGGATATCTGCCCAGAACTTGAGGTACCTTACCCATATACCTTGTTCCTGGAGTGGGAGGAATAAACAGCATTATTTGACTAGAATTGGCAATAACAGAGGCTTGAAGCTTACTGTAGGTATCACATTACATTTATCAGACAATATTTTCTGCAGTCTTTATTCATTTCCATTTTGCAGTTGACTGGTGTCAGATTGGAACACACATGCAGTGAATACAGCCATACTGCATAGTTATTTGAACAGATTACTTCTCAATGTACAATCCTGCTTTAAACTTTTATTGGTACTGTATCTTAGAATCTGGTATTTATACACATGCATATCTGGACATAACCTCAGTTGCCTTACCCATATACCTTTGCTTTGAGTGGGTGGACTGTACAGCATTATATGACACAAACTGGGCAGAACATAGACTTGAAACTTACAGTAGGTATTGCACTACATTTATCAGACATTTTTTCCAGCAGCCTTTATTCATTTCCATTTCACAGTTGACTGGTGTCAGACTGGAACACACATGCAGTGAAGACAGCCATACTGCACAGTTATTTGAACATATTTCTTCTCAATGCACAATCCTGCTTTAAACTTTTATTGTTAATGTACCTTAACATCTGGCATTTATACACATGGATATCTGGCCATAACATCAGCTAACTTACCCATACACATTGTTCTTCAAACTGGAGGAATGCATAGCATTATATGGCATAAACTGGCTAGAACACAGACTTGCAACTTACTGTAGGTATTAAACTACATTTATCATAGTTTTTCCAGCAGTTTTTATTCATTTCTTTTGTACAGTTGACTGGTGTTAGATTGTAACATACATGCAATGACTACAAGACTAGTGAGCACTTCTTATTTTGAAGCAGTACATATCACAGCACCATCACCCTTTATAATCTATTTATTATTGTTGCTTCAAGTCTGGTATGCACAGCATGGATACCTGTATCAGACTTGTAAGTAATAACCCATTTACCCTCGTCATTACCTGAGTGCAACCTACAGCATATTTCACACAATGAGCACAGCAGAACAGTGACTGTTAATCTGGGTAGACCACAGCCTCAACTGGTGTTTGTAAGCTATACTACACAATAATGCATGGTTACTTGACTTGGTTTACCATTCAGGTAGGCAGGGACACATTACTAAAAATGTTAAAGTTCATAAGTATGTTATACCTGACCGTTAGGACTGTAAACTCTGTAAATACTTTTTAATCTTGACAGTACATTTTACATTAGGTTACTGCTTTGCTTTTTTCCTACTACTCACCACACTCATGACTCATCCTGACCAGACAACTTGCATGAGACTGCACATTGCGAGTTCACTCATCTGCAGCTGTTTTTAGAGAAAGAAAGCATTATGCATAACCGTTTTGCACATATTCAGTTTGTATACGTATAAATCACTGGGAAACTTACATATCTGTGGGGTGTGCTGAGCCAGTGCCTCTTGGACCCAGGTATCCAAAGTTCCTCTCTTCCTTCGCTTCAGGTTGTCATAGTGTCCATCAGTGCAGCGAATACCAGTAGCACTGGTAAGGTCCCTAGATAGCCAATCCTGGGCCTCAGACTTACATTCTGAGCCCTGGTAATCACCCTGCAGCAGCTGTGGTTCATAGTTGTGAACCAGGAGTACAACTACTGTGGAGTCCTGTACATCCCATCTCTGCACCTGAAAGCACACTCCCTCACCAACACCACCAGGCATATCAGCAGCCAAGTGACAACTCCAATGAATGGTGTGAAATTCCTGCCTATTGGCCTTTATATGGGAAGCATTCCCACCTTTACACATCATACTGCAACTTTCAAAAAAGCTGTGCATCGCTTAGCTTCACTGAAACTCACACAAACCCTTTTAAGTGAACGTAAGTGAAGCAGAATAGTGCGCAAAAAAGAGTGGACCATTAACCATGCTTCTGTGGAGATGAACACAGCGCAAACCCGAAGAGGCCATTTAAGCAAGGCTGAGCATCACACAGCTTTACTAAATATAATTATCTTTTAGTTTACATTACACTGATGTTTCAGTCTGCTGACTCATTTTCAAAAAAAAATTATAAAGCAGATTAGTACTCAAACCCGAGACCTACTATACTATACCTCATCACTCAGCCTGTCTAGCCACTTGGATAGTGCAGGGAAACAATACATATCACATATACTTCTATGACCTCTGTTAGCAGTGCACAGCAAAGCTGTGCCGGGTTACGTATTGCTAAGTACTGCAGAACCAAAATAATTAAATACATCCAGTTTCTATTTTTAGACATATAACAGATGTCAGGTGTACATGTATAAGTGCAGCTCAGCATCACAAAGCACTGCGCTGAGCCATGCAAACATACATTAAACCTAAAATTTAAATAAAATGCTGTCCTGTGCTTACTACCTGTCCAGACCATTTTCTGGACAGTCCATAAGTACGGGACAGCCTCTATACTGCTACTTGCACAGATACAATATCTATGTACCTCTGATCTCCCTCAGCAGCACATCTTAATTAATATGTATGGTGCACTGCTGGGGAGAAACTGTGGCCGTGTACACAAATAAAATCCGTGTAAGCTCTACACAGTGTCTACATGGATTTTATTGAATCCTGGGGTCTATCATTTCTAATAGCTCTTGAATAATTTCCACCACCCATTCATTAAATTCATCTCTCTTCAACAGATAGGTGGGAAAGAACCAATGTCTCATTTTTATTTCATTACTCTGTGTTTTTAGTTTAGTTATTATTATTATTGGCACATACAAGCATTGCCTTCTTGTCTCTGCAGTTCAAAAACGTTATCATGAAGTGGCCCGGATTATTTTTTTGTGGAAAATAGCCATCAGATTTCATGGATGAAAGTCAGTGATTTTGCTAAATAGTCACATCTTCTGTCATGTCCAAGAAATCCATGCATAGGCTTCTGGGCATGCCTCATGTTACTGACTGTTAGTTTTTGTCTCTCTGTAGCCCTTTTGATTTAAATAGCTATTCTTAACAGCACAAACTGATTCTTTTTAGCGTAAGTGGCTTGGTTTACGTCCATCAGGCAACATCATTTGAGCCAGTAATCCACAGCAGCTTATTAAGGAGACTAAAGATTTCCTGGAGTTAGTAGCAATAAATTCAACATTCAAAGGTTCAAAGAAAACTTTATTGTCATTTAGGAAACACAAGTGCAACCTAAACAAAATTTCGGGTATCAGCCCATTATCAGAGAACAGAGGCAATTTAAGTATAAAAAAATAAGACATGAAGTATACACAACTATTCTAATGACTAATACACATAAAAATACTCCTTATAACCTATTTCTAGTTAAGTAAAACTACCCATACATATAAACCTAAACATATGAATAGATAATGCTGTACACAGAAAAAGAGAAGAAAAGGCAGTTTGTTAATATAGCACATGAGGAATTATTGCAATTGGACTTTTAAGAGAAAGATATTGCACTTCTGCAAGAATATATTAACCGTAGTGAATTAAATAATGTCACTTTCAGTAAAATATTACTAGTTAGATCATGTTTGGAGGTAGGAGACTTCTAAGTTGATGTCAGAGTTTGAGCCTTATTACTGTTGTATAGAAGCTGTTCAAGAGCTGGAGGTCCTACAGCGGATGCTGTGGTACCTCTTGCTAGATGAGTCTAGCAAACCAGCCAAATGCTGGATGTGATGTGTCTCTAAGTATTTTGTATGCCATCTTTATACTTCTTGTTATAAAAAGCTCTTGCATAGTTGGAAGGTTTATGCCTGTTATCTTCACCGCAGTCCTCACCACTCTTTGAAACTTCTTCCTCTCTGCCATAGTACTGTTTCCATACAAGTTGCAGGTGAGAATATTTTCAATAGCTCCTTTATAGAAAGTGGATAGAGCATTCAGAGGAAGCTTTGCTCGTTTTAGCCTTCTCAGGAAGTGCAGGCATTGGTAAGCTTTTTTAATCATCTGGCCTGTGTTCACGGACCAAGAGAGGTCTTCTGACGTGTACCCCCAGGAACTCTGTAGACTGAACTCTCTCTACCACCTGACCATTGATTTCAAGTGGGGAGTGAATGGCTGGCCTTTTTCTGAAGTCAATGATAATTTCATTAGTTCTGTTGACACTCAGATCCAAGTTGTTATTTTCGCACCATTTGATCAGAGAGATGACTTCGTTCCTGTATTTCCTCTCGTCATTATCCCTTATGAGACCCACTGCAGTGGTATTGTCTGCAAATTTGATGATGTGGTTATTGGGAAATTTCACAGAGCAATAACGGGTAAGGATGGTCAATAGTAGAGGACTAAGTACACATCCTTGAGGCACACCAGTGTTAACTGTAATGATACCCTGATATGTTGTTGCTAGTACATGTTTTCTGTGGTCTTCCAATGAAGAAGTCAAGGATCCATTTGCAGAGGCTCTTATTAATGCCAGTGTTAATTAATTTGTCAATGAGTTGCATCAGAATCACTGTGTTGAATGCTGAGCTAAAGTCAATGAATCATCAGCCTGACATAGTTGTTCCTCTCTTCAAGATGTTCCAGAGAGAGGTGCAGGGCTACTGAAATGGAATCTACAGTGCATTTGTTTGGCCGATAGGCAAACTGTACAGGGTCGAAGGTCAGTGGCAGAGTTTCTGACAGATGCTTCTGGTGTATTCTGGTGTATCATGCTTCTGTTTGAAAGCATGGACTACACCTCTAGCTGAACCTCAGCTACTGATATTTCAAGGACACTAGTTACTGCCTCTGATTGCATTACCCTCTGAATCAGAGGCAGTGTTTTTAAATTTTGTTAGATAGTCTGAAATGGAATTACCTGTTTGAGTTTTGTATTTGTGGTGCTCAGCTCTAAGGTTTGTCACAAAATAAACCTATTATGCAGTTATCTATTTGGCAGAGTATATGTAATTTGAGCTGTCTTTTCCTCTTCTTCATTACAAACACTAGCCAGCGATGCCCCTGTTTTTATATTTTTTTCCCCTCTGGTAGTAGAGTGATTGAACACGTTATTTAAGTCTCCTGCTTTACCACATTTGAGCAGTGGTAGGTCCAAAGCCCAAATAGCTAAAGCCCTGTTTGATGTAGCTCATTGTGTCATATTTATTACAGATCTGGCTGATATACTATCTAGGTTCATAGATGTCTTGGTTCTCAGGGTCAAACAGGTAGCAGATTTAGGTAATAAACAGGACATGTATGTCTTTATACTGTCTGACTGGGCTCCCCATCAATAAGACAGGATAGTCTGGAAATATTAAACTGGGTAGTTTAATTAGGATTTGTGATACATAAGACCACTGCTCTGATACTCAGAACAAACTGTGGGAGATTTCCAGTTATGCTAGGCAGGTTATACAATATATGGGGATATGTACACTTAACTTACCTTGAAGAGATGGCAGTGCAAAAACATAATTCCTTTGCTGCATATGATTAGGTTGTTCAAGTATATCACATTCCATTATCCATGCTGTTATTTGGGGGAATAATGGGTCTGGGTTGCAAGAATTAGTAATGCTCACCGAGAGGCTGGAGGGTGGGTTTGAGTTAGCACATTTAAGCACATACCTGCTGCTACCATCATTACAGCACTTATGACTAAAGGTCTTTCTTTGGGGCTTGGTTCAAGTTTGGGCTGTTCTGGAGCTGATGGTACACTTGAAAATTAGGAAACACATAGCAAAGCCTATTGTGCCTGTTGAGTTTAATGATTCTTATGTAGGAGCAACATAGGGCAATGATTCTCAAAACGTGGAGGCTGATAAGAATAACCTTGTGGGGAAGATGTGAAGGCACATTGGTAGTTACAATATTTGCTGAAGGGATTGAGAAAATGAATGCATTTGTTTAGTGAAGGATTGCATAATGCCAAGCTCCTTAGTTATAAATGGGTTTGTGAATATAAATGAGACATTTCAGCAGGAAAACAATTGTAAGTATTCCTAACAAATATATGTTGTAGAGGCATGATAGAAAGCCAGATATTTATGTCATTGGAGCATGGTGGTAAGCAAAGACAGTACAAAACGTACTCCCGAGGATGACCTGCCAGAAAACCTTAAGGAAATAAAGAAGGCTGTGTCCATTTTGAGTTCATACAAGCAAATAGCCAAAGAGTGTTGATTCAAAAAGGACAGATGTCAACAGTCGCATCAATGTTATGAGGTTATCTTTCCTAAACTAATAACTAATACACCAGCCACAAATTTTTATAATGAATAAATAAAAATTTTGCTTAGGAGAAAATTCAGGTAAACATAAAAAAGAACAATTAAAATATGCAAGTCAATAAATTAATTGCACAAGGAAAAATAAAGAATATAACTCAAAGAGATAGATTATGACAGAATTATTCTAACTGCAGAAGACTTGTTGTCTATTGGCAACTATGTCACAAAAATATGATGATAAGTTAGTTAGATTAACAGAGATTTAGTTTAAATAAATAAGTAAACTTACAGTCTCTGTGAAAGCAGGAAAACAGTTTCCCTTTTGCAGTCAATGAATAAAATGTTTTGCTACTTCGGGACTGAATAGGCTTAATCAAGTCCATAACCCATAATGAAGAAGAAAACACAAAAATCTTGATTCACTTTCCTCTGTGAATTAGAGGTTTCACAAATCCAAACAACAGTCCCAAGATGAAAGAAAAGAGCGGCAGAAGCCCTGGTTCAGTGCTCCTAGATGATTATATAATTTCAAAATCAAATATTTTTTCACATCTTCTAAACCAAGCTTATACAATACAGAGACAGTTCCATTCCAAGATGAGGCAATGCAGCTTTTAGTTGAAACAGTGAGCGTAAAACCAGTAAGCACTTCAATTTTGCTAAAAAGAACAGTTATAAATGCATCACATCTAATGAAATATAAAATTCCTGTCATATCTACATCTAAGAAAATACTCAGTTCCTGTTATTGCCCTCTAGCTGAGGAAATGTAGGGGTCTTTCTTATACTATGGTGCATACATTTCACAGGATCATAAGAGGTTAGTAGGCTAATGGCTCTAGAATCTTTTTAAGCCTAGCTATTCATGCCCCAGTTTTCCCAGTTATCAAGGTTCACAGGCCTTGATAATAAAGATATCTCTCCAACCTGCTCTCAGCTGTGTACTCTGTGGGTCGTCTCTGTCTCTGTTTGAATTAGGTCACATGTGGGATGATAAAATATGAGGCTTTCTATTGAAATATTAGCATTAGAAATGCAGAGTGCTGACAAGCAGAAAAAAAGACAGGAAATGCAGGAGAAGATTGAATACTTAACATTGCTCTTCTCCTGAAAACCTTTTTAAAGGCCCTCCCTGTGCCCCCAAATGTGGGAGGCAAGTTCTTCACACTCCCAAAACTATACATAGCAACTCTAACATTGGTATGACTTGGAGAGAAGGGAATATCTTGAGAAATGGCAAGCCTGGACTTAATACATGTAAGTCCAGATATCTGGCCATTCAGTATCAGCATTATGGGACGCACTAAAGTGAGTCATTACATTTCATACTGTTACCCAAATATGGCTCTGGTCAGATGCCCCCAAAAATCTATATTACACAAGAGTGAAAAGCTTGACATAAGTTTTCCAGAGATATTATGTGGTCATTAATGTTGGTCTTGCAATGTTGAAAATGAGATTATATTAACAAGTCATATATACTAGTTAAAACTGACCAGGGGTGTCCAATGGGTGCAGTTGTTGACACAAGTAGGTCTTTTGCTTCTTACATGTGAGATGTCTCATGTTTTGGGGGGTATTTTAAAGTTCTTCTGTTGCATTGAACTGAAGAAGAGCTGAATATTGTTTGCTCTTCCACATGTTTATAGATGCACATTTCATTTATTCTGTTTTTTTCTTTTTTTTAAGGTCATTGATCTGTGAGATATGGAAAACATGTATGTCAGCATGAGCATCTGAAATGCTTAAATTCCTGTCTGTGCTTCAAAACCTTAATTGAATGTCATATGTATAGTGAACAAAATTTGCCATATAGGATATGAATTCAATGACAAATACAATTCTAATATAAAATGAAGTGAATTACAACTGCTTCATTCATGTATTGTGGAATGTCCAGTAATGCATATGATCAAAGCTTGCAAAATTATTGCACTTTAGCTGTGTGTCAAAAGTCAGATAAAAAGATTAAAAACAACAACAACGATAATATCTGGAAAAACTTCAATACAATAAATAATTTCAATGTAATTCTACTTATTTTTTACTGTTTCTCCACTGAAATCTACAGAAGCATGCCACAACCAAGCAGAGCTCTGGAATAAAGGGCTTAGAAATTTCAACCAGTCAGAAGTCTTGTTTGCCAAATACTGTTTGCAAATAAACTGCATGACTCTTTCAGATTCAATCCACATCTTAGAGTTCTATTTGCATGATAGCTATTTGCTGATCTGTCTGACTGACTGTTAACTGTCCCAAAACTCCACAGTGCATTGATCTGTTTACGGGATAGTTGGCTGGACTCTCAGGTATCCATATACCTGACAAATATACACTTCAACTTGAAATCAGGAGACAAATTACAGTTGTAAACAGTAGATGTTTGAATGATCATTTCTGCAGTAACCTTAGCTATATGGGTTATATCTTGCCAATGGTATAACAGCTGCCCAACTTCTAAAGCTTCAGTGCACCTTCCACATGTCCAAACTGTCAGGCAGCTTGATCTGAAATGACTAAAAGACAAGTTTGGGTGCAAAGCCTTTCAGAGTTTTCCTGCCAGCAAAACAGGGTGGCTGAGCCCTGAATGGACAATGCTAGGAACAACAAATAATGTCCATCCCCTGCCATAATAAATTAACCACAAGGTGGAGGGAGGGAACAGCTACTGTGGCAGTGATCATTTCAACATCTACTGTTATGGTAAGTTTAACTTCCACAACTGTATTATGTTCATCATATTGATTACTGCTGCAGATGCCTTAGCTATATAGGCAGATTACTTTAGATAACTACATTTGGGAGGTAGAAGGAGTAGAGTCCGGGAGCCCCTGGAAGACAATCCTAGCAAAGCTTGATCTGGACCCAGAGAAGGAATCAAGCTTAAAGTGCTTTAAAAAACTATGTACAGAGGAACATGTAGCAGCTTCTGGAATACTTCTAGAATCCAACTCTTTCCAAAAAGCCATAGATGAAGTAAAGGTCCTGGTAGAGTGGGCTTTGACCATGCCTGGAATAATTCTGTTATGGTGAGTATAACAAAACATAATAGTCTTGGATAACTATTTAGAAATAGTTTGTTTTGACAGAAGTTGCTCCTTCTTATCTTCCCAAGAATTGAATAACTGATCAGAAGATTGAAAGACGTAGTTATGTCAAGATAGTACCTGAGTTATCTGTGGATATCCAAGGTATGCAATATTTTCCTTTCTCTCTCTCATTTTTAGCATCAGGAAAGAGAATGGGGAGCTAGGTAGTTTGGCTGATAGTAAACTCACACATAACTTTAGGCATAAAAGGATTAGTTGTAAAAAAAAAACCCTGTCCCGATAAGGCTGACTCAACATAAGAGTTTACTACTCAAATACCCTTCTTGTAGAGGTCAGAGCAATCATTAAAACTATTTTCCATTTTAAAAACCTCAAGTCAGCCAGATTAACTGGCTCAAATGGAGCAACTGTTAACTTCTCTAACACAAAATTAAGACTCCAAGGAAGGGCCACTGGTTTTCCTGGAGGCCTCTTATGCGAAACCCCTTTCAAGAACATTTCACCATGATACTGCCTTGAAAAAGGACTGAAATTTCCAATCAATGAACCTTGATAAAGGAATAAGAAAGACCACAGGCTAGTAACTCACACAAGTATTGTAAAACCAGAGAAAAACTAACTCTGAGTGGGTGCTGGTTATGTTGTTGGCACTAACTAGAAAACCTTTTCCATTTGCTAATATATGATTTTTTAGAAGCAGACTTTCCTGACTCCATTAGTAACTGCTGCACATCCTCAGTAAACAGGTGCCTAAAAGGAATTAAGACCCTATCATCCAGGCAGTCAAATGAAGATGATTGATGTCCTGGTGTCCAACCCTGTTCTTGTTTGAGTAGATCCAGTCTGTCAGGAAGCTTGTGGTAATTGCCCTAACCATTTTCAAAACAAGAGACAACCACAGTTCCTGGGCCAGAAGGGAGTTAACACAATGCTCTTGGGGGATTTATTCTGAATCTTCAGAAGTACCCTGGATATTAGTAGAAAGGGTGGAAAACCAGACAGGAACATTCCTGTCCAAGGAAAGGAAAAGGCATCTGTCTTCCAGGTCTTCTTGCATGGAGTCCTGGAATAGAATTTTGCAAGTTATTTCTTTAGAGAGGATGCAACAAGGTCTACTTGAGGAACTCCACACAGACTGATCAAATCTTAGAAGACTCCCTGATCTAGTTTCCATGTGTGAGGGTCTGCCCTGGTCCTGCTCAACTTGTTTGCCACACAGTTCTGCTCAGACAGAATGTAGAATGCTTGTAGAGTAAGACTGTGCTGTGAAGCTATATCCCAAGCTAACATGGCTATTTTACAAAGGAGGTCCAACCAGGATCCCCCTTGCTTGTTGATGTGTCACAAGTCTATAACCAGGTTCCAGGACCAAAGATGGTTCACAGAGTTGAGTGCCTTGATCAGGGCAAGCATCTCTTGATATTTATGTGCTTGCATCTGTCCTTGGTGTCCAATTCCCCTGCACTTTAATCCCTCCTGAAACTGCTCCCCAAGGAAAGTTCAAAACATCTGTGGTGATTGACTGCTTTGAAATAGGGAGGGAGAGGAGAGACCTGGATTTAAGGATATCTGTTGTTTCCAGCAAAAAAATTTTCTTCTGTCAAACCCCAGCACTGACATTTGAAAAGATAAAGGGTGTTGATGGTAGGAACAAAGATATTTCAGATATTACTGTATTTTTATCATGTGGAGTCTTGCCAGGGGTTTCACGAGAATCACAGGTGGCATGAGACACAAAATCCTGAGATATTCCCTTGGAAGGACTGAAATCTGAGTGTAAAACCTTAGAAACAGATCTTTTCCTGTGGAAGAAAAGCTCTTTGAACTGAGTCGTCTAGTTGGCATCCCAGGAACACATTCCTGTTTGAAGGAGTCAAAAAAGACTTTTGAATGCTCTCTTGGAATCTCAACTTGTATAAGAGATTTTTCACCCAAGACATAGAATCTTGACCCTTTAAAATTTCATTACCCTGTAGCATTCATTGAGCTATTACTGGTCCTAAACACTTTGTGAACACTCTTGGTGCAGTTGATAGTCCAAAGGGTAAGGCAGAGAACTGATAATGCAATCCAGACACACAAAACCTTAAGTAATCTCTGAAGTCTAGATGAACAGGGATGTGATGATAAGCATCTTTTAACTCTGCTGTTACCAGGAAATTTGAACAAGAAAGAAGAGATAACAGGTTGTGAATTGACATAATTTGAATTTGGGCACCATCATAAACAGGTTCAGGAAAGAGAGGTCCATAACTGGTCTCCAAGCATTTTCATTCTTTGGCACTAGGAACATACTTGACTAAAACCCGTCACCACCTAGGAAGAAGAAGGAACTGGTTCTATCATTCACTGAGACACGTTGTGAAGAATAGGTGGAAACAAAAGATTCTAATCTGAAGGAAGAGAAATGACCCCCTGGAAAGGAAGAATTTCCTCCCACTGCCATCTGTAACCTTGAGGAATGATTTATTTTCAGAACCCATTTGTTTGAAACAGTCTGTTGCCAAAGAGAAAACTAGAAATTCAGAATTTCTGGAAAAAACAGGGGCCAGGATGGGAGGTGATCACACGGTCTCCTGAACAGTCATTCAGACTTTTTGGCCTGTCTTGGTTTTGGGAGGTTGGAAACCTCTTTTGGAACCCCTTTGCCATTTCTTTTTAAACATCGGTTTACCTATATTTTATTTAGACTATTTATTTTGTTTTTGCCAAAACTGGATGGGAAAACAGAAAATCCCTTGGATAATTTGAAAAAGGAGGGGTGAAACATCTTTGAGATTCCCTGGATCAGCTTGCCCCTTTCATCACACTTTTTGATCACCTCTGCAGCAGTAGGGCCAAACACTAAGTATCAAAGGGAGAACTTAAAATCTCATTTTTAACATCATCTACAAGGTTGACAATGGAGCTTGGCAAACCTTCAAAAAACAGTACCCAGTGGCCATAACCCTAGAAGAATTATCAACAGAGTCATAGACACACTGTGAACAATGAGTATTGACCTGTGCAACAGAAGAAACTAAGTTATTTAAAGCTGATTTTTCCTCACAAGAAGAAACTACAGATAAAACATTCCTTATACATTCACAATTTGTCAGAACAAACTTTACCATAAAAGCCTTGCAATTCAAAATTCTGAAAATCAAAGTCCCAGATGTACTACACTTTTTCCCATACCTAGCAGTAGTTTTTCCCATTCTTGTCAGAAAGTGTAGGATTAGAATTAACTTACTGTTTAGTAGCAGTGGGATCAACTAAAGCTATAGCTGCTAAGTCAGGTTTGGGAACAGTGATATAAAAAATAAAAGACTGAGGAATTTTGCACATCCTATCTACCTTTTTAGGGGCGGCTGGATGACTATCAGAGAAATTGCAGGCAGCAACAAACACATCCTGTAAAGCAGACAGAAAAGGATAAATGAGTGTCGGTTCTGGAAAATCCTATTTTCTGAGGGATTGAGAAACATTAATATTCACCCATGGAAAACACTGGCACATTCTAGAAAAAGACACAGAGAAAGAGAAACCCCCTACTGGGAGAATCAGAGACTGAGCTTTCCTCTAAGGCTGAATCAGAAATCTGAGGAACAATGACATGCATCTGTCCCTTTTTCTCCGTGATCAGATTCAAAATCTTGAATCTCTTCAGGGAAAGAGGAATTTCTCTTTCTTTTCCCAGAAACTACTTTACAAGAAGGATCAATAGCCTGAATTGAACTCTGAGCCAGACCCAGTAAATTACTCTTATCCAAAAAAATTTGAAGAGGAGTAGATAAATACTTTTGTTTTCTGTTTCCTTTTAACAGGAAAAATGAGGCCCAACTGTGTTACTAATGGCAGCAGCTGCTCCCCCAGAACGGGCACAGCATTCTGATACAAAAGGGAAACCTTCCCTGTTCCACCTCCCAGGACCGACAATAATGGCTCTCCCTTGCCCACTGAGGGGACCCAACAGCTGCACATGACATGGCTAACACCCCATCTGTAGTGGCTGTAGGTGGTACACCAGAGGGATCTGGGGTAAAAGATGAGTGGACTGAGGTACAACAAATGGCTACAGCAGAGCTACAGCAAGTTGCTAGTCTACTGAGATGGCAAAGGATGTTTGTTTAATTTTTTTCTTTTTGTAGCTGGCAGAAGGGCTGACCATGGGACTTGTAGTCTGTTACATGGCCAAGCTAAACGTGGTGCCTCTTCCCAACGAAGACAAGCAGCAGTTTCTAGTAAACACTGCAGGTCCACAGAAAATTACCTTTTTCACAGAAAAGCACATTAAAAATCACGTTAAAACACTATGCCAGCCCCACAGAAGAAAAATAAACACAATTTCTCCACAGAAAAACATATTTTCAACTACTTTGTACAACTTTTAAACTGACAGAAAAAACAAGTGATACTTTTAAAAGTACATTATAGTTTCAAAACAGACCATTGAAATACAACACTCCTAACTTGAAAATAACTTTCCTGAAAAAAAAAGTAATAAAATATCAACATAGTTAAGTTTTTTTTTTTTATACCAAAGGGAACTTATCTGACAGCAAACGAAAGCACAAGTCGATTGTTGATCCTTGAAAGCCTCAGAGGAGTATATTCCTGGGCAACAGTAAAGTTATGAAGGGCTTCAAGCCCAGACTTGTCTTTTAGTCAGCTCAGCTAAAGTTGCCTGACAATTTGGGGGCATAGAAGTTGCCCTGAAGGTTTAGAAGCTGGCCAGCTGTTATAGCTTTGGCAGGATATAACCCACACAGCTAAGGCTACTGCAGCAGTGGTCAATATAATGAACATGCTCAGTTTCAAGCATTTTGCAATGGTGGAATTCACCAGCCCAATATCACTAACTTAAAGTAGCTACATTCTACCAGTATTAAAAATTGTTATAAATGAAATACTGAAAAAAAATGATATTACTATACCTTCTATGATCTTTCCAATTGTCATTGCTCTTCCAAGCATTTCTGAGCTTTAAAAAAATAATAGGTTTTTGCGGTTCATGAAAATATTATTCATTGCTACGTTCATGTTCTTAAAATACTTACTTATGCAATTAAATAAAGAATGTGTCCATTTCACTGTCCCATTCATATGTTCGCATTTAGTGACACTTGATCTTCCTGCTTCCCTTTTATATCCTGAGAAGCACTCATACATTATTATGCTACGAACCATATATTTTCCAATGGATACATCGACAAGCATAAGTTGGGAAGTATTTATCGAATCCAGAGCACTGCACTTTTCTGTAAATGTAGAAGATAATTAGAATGTGCACTAAAAAAGAAAAAAATAAAGCTAACCTCTGAGTTTCTGAAAATATTAAAAGTTGAACATACCTCCTGGTCAAAAAGGAAGACTTTTTGCTGCTCACACAGCTATAACTAAATGTTTAAGATTTATACTTCATGTTTTTATGATGCTACTACCTCCAATGCACACAGAGAAGAGCACACACCAACACACA
Organism: Protopterus annectens; assembly: GCF_019279795.1. Taxonomy (NCBI): domain Eukaryota; kingdom Metazoa; phylum Chordata; order Ceratodontiformes; family Protopteridae; genus Protopterus; species Protopterus annectens. The sequence continues at coordinate 1,543,759,998 of NC_056745.1, read as the reverse complement.
CACACACACACACACACACACACACACACACACACACACACACACACACACACACACACACACGAGCACACGCACACACATCCACACACACACGCACACACACACACTCATACACACACATACACACACACACACTGAAAAAGTATTTTACATTCATGTAAAAACCTGTACTTTTCTGTCAGTTATTTTACTTTTATTTCAAATAAGGTGACTTGGGCTGTCAGGACACTGTGATAATGGAGTTATGTTGGTGCTTGTGTAAACTTTTTGTCAAGAAAAGTTTATCTGTTGACTAAAAACTGTTATATGCATTGAAATTTTGTCTCTTTGAGACAGAATATTGTGCTTATGTATAACTGCCAGTGGTCTATGTACTCAGAATCACTTATTCTTTGCTGTTCTTCCTACTAAACCCTCAGACCTTCACTATCCACAAATCAGTCCTCTTTCCTAAGTTACCGATGGAGCAGCAGTCAGTCTCTGCAGTTGTACCTTCCACAGTACACAAAAAGAATAAAAAATATTTCAAGTAACTTTCAGTGATCCAACAGTATCCTAGTTAGCCTCCAGTGATGTTGTGTGTGACTATTCTGTGGTTGGTCGTCAAACCACCCAACTTCTTCCCCCAGTCCTCTTGGCATAGCCTTTCAAACCAGCAAAGACTAGAAGGATAGGCATGCCTTCTGCGGCTGTAGGAACGCGCTTAGTCAGCAAGGGAGAGGAACTTTTGTTATTGTCTGAGGAAGGGGTAGGCAAAATGCTTTCACTTGACTGGGACAGGGTTGCAGATGCTAAGTATAGTGTGCCTAATGGTTAGACGTTGTTCATAAAGAATGCACTTAGTGAGGAAAAACTTCTAGTATCCTGTTTCTGTTTCCATGGACAGGGTAGATTTACTGGAATTTGCCAAGGAACTGGTTATTGCTTTTTCCTCATCTTCACAACCTTCTGGTAAAAAAAGGAATCGTTGAGGATTTTCAGTAAAAAGAGCAGTCAGTGCGGGGAAGGGGTGTACCTCAGGAGTTTCTTCTCAGTCTGAACATTCTGATTTTGAGGACATTATTGAGTCAGACTTCTGTACCGAAAGAAATTTATTTCAGTGACATTTTAGCTAATATGAAAGCAGAAATTCAGTAAGATCAGAATGAGATTCCTATGGCACAGAACATTTATTATGATGTGTTACAGCTACAGATGCTTTAAGCTGCACTTATCCCTCCTGTATTGCCTCTTTTACAGAATGTTTTTCTCACTACATCAAGCCTTCTTGGCAGATAACCTTTGGCTTCTAAAGGTATGACAGGTTATATAAGGTGCCCCACTCACAGAAGTACCTATTTTCTAATCCTAAAGCAGACCCAGCAGTCATTTGTCTGTCTATATCTCTGCTGCAAAACAGGTTACAGATACTAATCCCATTCCTTTAGACAAAGATGGGAAAACAATGGATAGGTTAGGGAAGAAAATTTATTCTTGAACTGTCAAGCTCATATGCTAAAGTTTTTGCTTGTGTGTTTTTAAAACCTTCATTCTTCTGAGGTAATGAATTCTTCTGTGGTAGCCGTTTCTCAGGTGACTTAAGCAGATTTTTAAAGTGCATTTATGATGCAGCTGATCCTTACCCTATGGATGCTGCATCTGGATCAGTTTTGAGATTTGTTTGGCTTCTTTCTCAAAAACTTCCTGATGATATTAAAGCTGGATTTTATATTCTCCCTGACATATAATGAAAGACTGTTTGGTCCTTCTGCAGCTGAGGTACTGCAGAAGTGTGATAAAAGCGAAAAAATGATTCAAGGACTGATTTAGATTTTCCATCCCTCCTTTTTCAAACAATATAATATAGTTTTCCTCTTCCTCAGCCTCCTTTTCCAATAAACAGTTTAATCAGCAAGAGGCTAATAATCTGGGTAAAAAAAAAAAAACAAAGAAAAAGGAAGTTTAAAAATGAAAAGAAAAGACCCATCAAATCTTAAGGACAACCTTCCAGTCAGCATGAATATTTACCTGTTCAAATTCCCCTTCTCCAACCTGGCAATCATTTTTTTGTCTCTGAGACTTCTGTTTTTCCTTTTGGCATTGGAGAGTCTCAGATAGCTGGGTTCTGAGTGTAACCCAGTGGGGTACTCTTGGCAATGAAAATCCCTTCTTCCTTTCCAGGGGATTTCTCCTTGCCCAGGTAACCAGATGTCACTCATCCCTCATTCAGCAGAAAATGCTGGCTCAAAGAGACACTGAACCAGCACCTGTCACTCTCCTAAGCAAAGGTTGCTACTCAAGTATATTTCTAATTCTTAATCCAGATGGTTTCTGGAGGCCAGTGCTGGATCTTTCTACTCTAAATGTTTTTGTCAAGATCCCAAAGTTCAAGTTAATATCACTTCAAACTCTTGTACCTTTGATTCCTCATCTGTTTTTTTTTTTTTTTTTGTAGAGCTGGGCTTAAATGACATCTATAAACACATTCTTACTGCCAAGCTATTCAAGTTTTTTAAGACTTGCTGCATCTGATGCACATTATTTGGCCTCTGTTTTACCCTTTGGACATTCCGCTGCACCAAGGATATACACAAAGTGCCTAGCTCCAGTCATTGCTTATTGCAGACTCCATGGCATTCATATCTTTCCTTATATGGATGATTGTTTTGTCATTACAGACTCTTTTTACAGCAGTCGAGTCTTTAACAACTGTTCAGGAATGGCAACTCTGTCTAGTTTTCAAATTAATTTGCAGAAGTCTTCTCTCATTCCATCTCGCAGAATGATGTTCCTGGGATTTTTATTAGACTTGGTCTTGGGAAGAGTCTTTCTTCCCCCAGACAAAGCAGATATGTCACAGCAGTTCTTTCCAAGTCTTTCCAGACTAAGCCAAGTATCAGGGGAGCTTTTCAGGGTTTTGGGGTATGTATCATTAATGATAATCATGCTACCATTTGCCAGACTACACATGAGGAAAATACAGTGGAATGTCAGATCAGTCTGGATTCAGGATCTACATCCTTTGTCTTTTCAGACTCCAGTTCTTGGATTTGTAAAGAGGGAAATTGGATGGTGGGTAGACCAGATAGCTTTCAATCCAGATTGTCCAGTCTTTCTTCCAACCCCCCCCCCCCCACCACCACCACCAGTCAGCCACCATAGATATTACAGACCTGGTGTGAGGAGTGGTTTGAAAAGGAGTAAAAAAGCAAACTCTGTGGGACCCAGTGGACAAACAGATTTACACAAATACCAGGGAAATGTTGGCTGTTATTAATGCTTTGAAGACCTTGAAGCATCTCTGGTTCCCATGACCTCTGCAAGTGTACACAGACAACGTCACAGTGATGTGGTACAGAAACAAACAATGGGTACCAGATCCTACCCTGTTTGCAAATTGGCTATGATAGCCTGGGACATAGCAAATCAGCTCAGTCTGACTCTTCAGGCTTCATCTATTTAATCAGGAAAAAAAACTTTATTACAGACAAGCTGAGCAGGACCAGGATAGGCCCCATGCATGGAAACTTCATCATGGGGTCTTTGATAATTGATCAAACTGAGGAGAACACTTCAAGTAGATATGTTTGCCTCCTCTCAGAATAGAAGACTAAAGAAATTCTGCTCCAAGATTCATTGCAGTCAGGCCTGGAAGATGATGTGTTCTAATTCTCATGGACAGGAATGATCCGGTATGCTTTTCCACCCTTTCCATTGATTACCATAGTTCTTCTTCCAAAGATCCAGAAGGACTATCCAAACATTGTGAAGGTGACTCTCTTCTAGCCAAGTCCAGTCTTTTTATTTATTTTTTTTTTTTTTTAATTTGGCCAAGAGCAATTACCACAATCTTCACCACAGACCAGATTTACTCACACTTGACAGGGAGTTTGTTATACCCCAGTTTGGAAACTTTTCAACTAATTGCCTTGATGACAGAATTTTGATGCTTGTTAGCCACCTTTTTCTGAGGATGTGCAACAGGTACTAAAGGAGGTAAATAAAGCCTGCTATTAGAAAATCATGCATTTGTAAGTGGAAAAGATTTTCTAGTTGGTACCAGTCAAAGAACCAGGGCCATTTGCAGGCCTGCTTGGCTTCTGATTTTTGATTATTTGTGTGAGTTACTGTCCAATGGTTTGTTGTACTCTTCTAGTAAAGTACACTTGTCAGCCATTTCTGTTCGTCTGCCCTTAGACCCCCCTTTCTAAAAATACTCAAGTTAAATATTTTTTGTAAGGGATCTTACATACTCACCTGCCTAGTGAACAGGCAGAGCCTCCTTTGGATTTCAGTTTTGGGCTTGAAAAACTTACTTTGTCTCCATTTGAACCTACTCACAAAGTTGATTTGAAGTTCTTAAAATGGGACACTATTTTACTTATTGCTCTGGCATTTGCTAGGTGAGAATCTGATGGGTGGGTCAACTCTACCTCATTTTTCATAGGGACAGGGTGTCTTTAGAACAAACCACACCTTTATGCCTAAAGTAGTTTCAGATTTTAGTTTAAGATAGACTATTAATCTCCCTGTCTTCTTTCCTAATCCAAAGACCCAGGGAGAAATAATTATTCACTCCTTGGATTTACACAAGTAGCTCAGATACCACCTACAAGAACTCAACCTTTCAGGAAAGCTGAACAGCTGTTTGTATCCTATGAATGCAGGAGGAAAGGATAACCGGTGTCAAAGCAGACTATGTTTAGATGGTTGTGCCAAGCTATTCCTCTTTTGTTATACTCATCACAATAGACCATTTCCTGGCAGGTGTTACAGCTCATTCAAGAAGGACATTGATTGTTTAATGGCTTTTCGGAAAGGAGTGGAGTCTAGAAGTATTCTAGAGGCAGCAGCTTTGTTCTGCATATAGACTTTTACAAAGCACTACAAATTGGATCCCTTTTCCAGTTCCAAAACAGACATTGCCAGGACCATAATCCTGGAGTCTTAGTTATCAGCTTTCTCCTTTTTTGCTACTCCTGACTAAACTATGGCAATCTACCCAAATAACATAGACTACTGCAGTAGTGAGCCATGTGAGTAGATTTAACATACCAGTAGATATTCTTATGGATCACAGTTGGAGTAGCTGCCCCTCTCTCCAGACCCCTATTTTTTATCTCAGTTGTTGTTGCCAGGGTGGGTTGTCTTCACCCCTTTGTATATCATTATAGTTAATTTTGTTTCCTAGTAAAAATATTCAGGACTTTTACATCATTCCTGGACAAAAAAATGCTCTAATGTATTTTAGCACTCCGACTGCCTTTTATAGAGAGTGCCCTGTGTAGGACGCAAATAGCTTAGGCTACTGCAACGGTGATCCATTAAAACACCTACTAATATGGTAAGTTTACTTACACAACTGCACTTTCTAAAGCATGATGATAAGAAGTCTAGGATGACATATTTTCTTAGTTTAGCAGAAGCATTTTGGGAAGGAGAGGTTATGGAAATCAAACCAGAAGTAAACTAGAATTAGGCAGAAAATGAGAGTGCCAAAAAACAAAAGAAAGAAGATAAAGAAAAAGGACCAGAAGGCAAAGAAAGAACATTGGAAAACCAACAAATATAGTGACAAGTTTAGAAAACTGCTTGAAAAATCACATGTTGACCAAGATTCGTCATAAGAATGGTTAAGGAGAGGAGAATTTAAACCAGAAGAGGAATGGCTATTAATGGCAACCCAAGATAATGGACTAGATTCATGTTATTTAACAAAATCTATAGAAAAAGTGGGAGAAACAAACAAATGCAAGTTCTGTAAAATAGAACCAGAAACAGTTGCAGATCTCATTGCTGATTGTGATGCACTCATGGCTGAGGGTTTGTATACTGGAGGCAGAATAATGTGGCAAGACTGCTGCAGTGGGAATTGCAAGTATAAGAATTGCAGTGGGGATTGTGCAAACACTATAATATACAAATAAATGAGAAGCACTGGAAACATGAACCACAAAGCATTACTGGCAGTGATGAAGGTTAGATAAAATGGGATCTCCCAATACCAACAGTTAAGAAAATATAGGCAAGAAAAACAAATACAGCATTCCACGAAAAAGGTATACAAGTAATATTAATCACTGAAATAGATACACCTAGGGATTACATATCTTTATATTGCAAGATACAAAGCTGTAAACTTTGAAACTAGAGCAATGTAGGATAAAGATACTCACACATTTCTATAGTAATAGAAGCAACAACAGTAACAAAAATAATTTATAATTATACTTAAATATGCTACCAATATATGTAATCCTATATGAACTGCCATAGTCGGCTTTAGGCACCAGCGAACCCTGCAGTTGCTGGGGTTCCCCTGGTTCTGGGGGTCACTCAACCACAGCAAGATATCGTATTTTGATATTTTGTAATGTGTCTGTCAAACCAACAAACGCTGGTATAGAAATCTTGTGTACTTAATAAACCAGGCAGGTAATGAAAACTCTTATTTATATCTCCTTTAAAATTCAAAGGTCTCTATGCTTATAGTGATGGTGTTTTGTCAAGTAACTGGCTTCACAATTCCATTAAATATTTTACCACTGACATTGTGCCCCTGGCTTAGTTAAATACTGCTGGTGGAAATTTTCTACACTAAAATTAACAGCATAGCCAGCTTTAGGTATCTGCAATATCTGTGGCTGCAAGGGGGCCCCTTAATCACACCATGAACTGGGTTTGGACGCCACAAAAGCTGCTACTGGTTGGGGAAAATTAATAGAAAAAGAATGTATTAATTTTCTGATCATGATCTTTAAGCTGAACAGGGCTGTGATATGAGTCTGCTAGGATAAGGCTGATAACACTCATGAGCAAGGTAAGCAATAGAGAGATCAGCAGCCCAGAGTGACTGACATCCGTGCATAGCTTGGATTATAAATACTGGTGGAACACCAGATGCTATAACTCTCAACTTCTTTGCTCAAGAGTTCTGGGCAAAGCCAAAAATAATAGCAGAATAAAAGGTTAAAATCAGGAACATGTTTTAAATATTATTGTGATTCACTTACAAGGTTAATAGAATAACACAGTTTACATCAGCATACATTTTTTGGATAATAATAAGTATGAAACTCTGATATCTAGATTTATTGACAGTCTATAATACTAAATGATTTACTTGCAAGTCAATATTTTTATGAGAGACAGAACAAACATTATGAGGTACAAATCAGGGATAGCCTGAGAAATTAGGGACAGTGATGGGTATGCATTATTCTTCAATAAAAGTGTCTTACCCCGCTGCTGTTTGATTACTGCTAAACAACAGTCACAGATTTCATGTGGAAGTACCAGTGTTTTACAATGTATAGCTATTTGTTATCAGTGTAAAACTAGTATTGCTATGGCTTATGCTTGTTTGTGTGTGTAAAAAATCATTGATTTTTATCTGTGGACACTCCCAATAATGCCAAGACACATACATTACTCTTCTGTGTATCAGTAAAATGCAGTAAGCAAGTAATTGTATTTCAAAAGTAAGGCATAAAATGTATCACAGAACATTTAGACACTTAGATTTTATAGGAGTCTTCTGGTCCCCACTCCACAGAACGTGTAAATAGATTTGGACTTAGTGGTGGCTTCTGTTCTCAACTGCACCCATTCTAAAACCATCCCTGCTCATATGCCTGTGTACAGAAGGTTTCTATATGTTTTGTAGTGGTCTGGTGAGTGTGTGTGTATTGCTTCTTTAATTTTCATTGCAGTCAAACCTTAGAGGTGTGCATAGGAGGTCATTATAGCTTGTGTTTGGTTTGGGCTGGGGACAGTGTGGTCATTATTTCTTTTACTTTTCTCACAGACCTCAGAGGTGTACAGAGAAGGTTACCATAGCCTGTGCAGGGGCAGTATACTGTCTGGGAGCAACAAAGTGGAGTGCATTATAATAATCATTATTTTTTCAGTTTCATGCCCATCAGGTATGTATAAAAACAGCTGTCTATGTGGGGTAGCTGTTAGGAATGAGGTGGCATTCTATCTATATGTATGACAGCAGTCACTTGAAAGACATATGACTGTGGCCACTTGAATCTCTGCTTTCGTCCCCTGTCTAACACCAGAGTAATGCACAGACATGGACTGTCTTTTTTGGTGCTGTTAGAGGAGGTAGACAATATTCCTAGATAGGATCTGTGTATCCTCACAACAACTGACTTGTTTATTGTGAGCTGCTGTTTTGTCAGCTTTGAACATTAATCTTACTAAACTTATGTCTTCCTTGAAAGAAAAAAAAAAACAAGACCGAATCTCTTTTCTTACTTATGATTTTTGTTTAGGCCACCATCATAATAAAAGGTTGTGAAAATGCTCTAAAATGCATCACAGATAATCTATAGCCCTGTGGCTTCTGGGGGACCCGGCTTAAATGAGTTATTTTTTAAATGGTTATTACTGTGCTGTCTTGGTCAGGAGCAATGTACTGAAAGGATGCAAGGAAAATGAAAATTGAACAGCTATACTAAATTTGTTTCCTTAATCACAGCTTCTCTTCAAGCCATCATTGGATGGAAAGGTTGTGTACAAAAAACAAGGTTTCTCAAAAAAAAAAAAAAAAGAGTTAAGGCACAAAAGTAATGTGCATGGTATGGGGAGTGCAAGGTGGGGGTGGGGGAACAGAGAAAAGCACTGGAAGACATACCTCTCAACCCCATAGCACAAGAAATCTGGACAAAGGCAAAAATAATGGGGGGGGGGGCAATGGCCCAGAAATAGGGGCACATTTTAAATATTATTCTTATAAATTTAGAAAGTTGCTAGAAAGGCAGGTTTTGTGGGGTCTATATTATAACATCGAATTTTATAAAGTTTGAATGTTATAATATCGAACCAGTAATGTCAAACACTGAAAACAGCGAAGGTGCAGGACACCGAATTCTTTCCCAGGGAAAGAATTCGGTGGGCCGTTGCTGTAGCTTCAATGTTTTCAGCGTTCGATATGTTGGGACGTTACGGGTTGGGTTCAGGTAAGTGTGCAATTGTGTGTAGGTTAGGGTTAGGGGCCGGGTTAGGTGAGTTAGGGTTAGCGCGCGGGTCAGGTAAGTGTGCGGTTGTGTGTAGGTTAGGGTTAGGGGGCGGGTTAGGTGAGTTAGGATTAGGGCGCGGGTGAGGTGAGTGTGTGATAGTGACAGACCTTAGGGTTAGGGTTGGGTTAAGGTAAGTGGATAGCTAGTAGTGTATGTAAAGTTTAGTTTAGGTTTAGGTGTAGGATTTTAAGTGTATGTGTGTGGATTGCTGTTTTTTGTATGTGTTAGTGTTGTGTGTATGTTTCTCGGAATAGCGAATTTTTTCCCAGGGAAAAAAATTCGCTATTCTGACTGTTCGGTGTTTTCGGATTTCGGTGTTTAGGGTTCGATATTATAACATTCGATGTTTACGAACTTCGATGTTATAATATAGACCCGGTTTTGTGTTAGTGTCCATTTATTGAAGGATGTGAACTCTTAAACTGAAATATCTGACATTATTTATTGACCTCATTCCTCAGAGATTTGCTAGAAAACCTTCAGTTTTATGAGAATCAGCCAAATATATGATGCAAAAATCTGGAAGATCTGGACATTCTGCAAAAATATGGGCAATTGAGAGGTATGCTGGAGGATGTATGGTTGAATGAGTCGGAATGGTGAAACAGTAGGCAGTGCCTAGTGTATCAGTTCACCGAAGTCCATCCTTGTAGAGTTGTTGTGATATATTACTGTTACAGCTAAATGCCAATAACTGTAAATGTTCCTTTGTGAGATGGACCAACACAGTGTGGTACACAGGCATGTCATAACGTAAGAGTATTGTAGCTACAGGTCAGTCTGTGTATACTACTACTAAAAGTTTGTAGCATGAACTAAGTTTTGCTTAGGAGGTTTGGCAGTGTCAGGATGATACTTAGACTTGAAGTGTCCAGGGGTCCCCTTACTTGACATTTACTGGGCACCTCAAAATGCTAGCACCGTCTCTGTGAACTGCAGAAGGAAACAATTATGGGTACATCACAGGTACTGAGAGATGTGCTTTTGGCAAACATCAAATATTGAAGCAATACTAACTTCATGAACTTTAATTGTACCCCTGACACAAGAATGAAGTCCATTCCTTTCACAGTATTAGAAGGCAAAAACATATGGAGAAATTAAAACAAAGATAAAAAATAATAGACTAGCACACAGCTGACATACTGACACTGTGTCCAATATAGTAAAACAAACTCGTTTCAGGAAGCGTACCCTGAGATGGTGCAGACAAAGAATGAATTAACATAAAACTTTCAGCACAGAAGTAACAAGCTTAAAAAAGGTGGCAACAAAGGTTTGGAAAATTAAACATAAATCATGGAGGAAACATTAAAAGAGATCCAAACTAAAGGCAGCAGGGCCAGCTCAGTCAAGAATACTAAGATAACTGTGATACATTATGTGTACTTAAGTAAGTAAAAAAAAAAAGACAAGGTAATGGTAGTAAAACAAAATGAAATGGATGTGCAGGGCAACAAAATATACAGAAACAGAAGAGCAGTTAATTAAGCACATGCTTTTGAGTAATCCGTTAACTCCAATGACAAAGAGAGTAAACCACTGATCTAGTCTAAAAAGACACAGGTTTGAGTACTGAACATGAGTGCTGAAGGACCACACACCAAGACTCGCTCAGTAAACTACACAATTACTACACTAAAGGGGGGTTCCAGTTGTACTGTAAGGTGAAATTGTACCTTGTGGAGATGGATATTTTTCAGGGCAGTAATTAGTTTGCCAACTGTAGTGAATTGTGAGTAGTTAAAGAAGCGTAGATATTCAAATTGGCTAAGATCTTTTAGGGGTATACAGTGGTATGTTGAGAGGAAGCCTTACTGTCCCTACTCATGTTTGGATAGAATCAGAACCAGCTGCAAGTTTCTAACTGTAGGGGATATGGAGTCAAACCAAACAAATACATTTGTAGGTGCTTACTTATCACTATTCACATAATGATATTATGACTCTATCTTCATGGAGGCCTTCTACAACAGTACCCTGATATCCTGACATATCTTGGAACCCAGATCACTAACTGAACAGCTGGGTGGCAGGACTGCATCTGAGTTGTGTTTTACAGATGCTGCCCTTCTACTGTGCTGTCATGTGACAAAATCGGCCTACCTTGAACTCTGCTACTGGATTTGACAGAATAAAAAAAAAAGAAACAATCTCATACCATCAGGGAAGTTACCTTTTCTACACTTATTCTATACATTAGAATATGCTAATGTTGATTAGAAATCCTATTTGTGATGTGAAATTTTTGTATCTGAAATTGGTCTAGCTGGTTATTTCCAACTCCAGTGAGAATAAATCACAGCTCAGATGGCTTAGTGGTAACTTCCTGTGGCTATAAGAGTTACTGTTGCTGTTGTTTCTGGCTTACATTACTGTTTGTAAAGCAGTGCAAACTTTTTTTATTGGCCTGCATGCTCTTATGGTCTGCTTTAAATTTGACAATGCTATATTGTACTATCATGCAACACAACCAGCCTACCCTGAACTATTCTGCTGGATTTGACTTGAAGAACATTCACACAATATCTGGAAAGTGCTGTGTTTAGCATTGTGGTTTTGCAGAATATATAACACAGTATTATTGTACAAATGGCAGTAGCACATTCTCATCTTCGTAACTGCCTGGTTCACCCAACCCCTATTCCCTTGCATAATATACCTTATTGATAGTCTGCTTTAAGCTGCATGTGGGTGTCTGTGGTAAAACTTTGCAGCACCTGTTACCAACTAATGACACTGGGTTTAGGTTTACTAACTGTTGCTCCCTGCTATGCATTTTTCAAATGTGGCCTGTTGACTACCATTCTGTTAAACTGTATCCTTGCTAAGATAACATCATCCTAACCTGTTACACTGTGACTAACTGCTTACTGTCTTACTATATGAAAGCCTTGATGTGATAGGATCATCCTAACCTATTATATTGTATCCTTGCTGTGGGTGACTGTTTACTACAGTACTATATAGCAGATTTGTTGGGACAGTACTGCACACTTTTCTAAATTACTGGTACTTTTTTACAATGCATTTATTACTGTGACAGCCAGATTTGATCTAGGCACCTCAAGTAGTGCACTTATGAATGTAGTACCTAACATCTTTTGTAACATTTTGCATATTGTATTATCCGCCTTATAGAATCTTGCAACATTTTGCATATTGTATTAAGTACCACATGTCCTGGGAACACGTGTATCTGTACCACATGCATTATTGTGCTGCAGTATCCCTGCTTGCAACCCAATATTTCAGTAATAGTTTCTTACACCACCACCACCATCACCTGAGTAGTCTGACCAAGACCATCAGGCTACAGGCGGTGTACTTGTTATGGGTGATTCCACAGTAGTGCACAAGGGGATGAGTAAAGACAAGATAATGGTCAGCTGCCTCTCAGGTGCTAAAATCTGCCATATCCTAAGGCATTCCAGTCCTTTCAGCCAAAGTATGACTATGGCACCATCATTGTCTATGTGTGTGCAAATGACCTGAGATGCACCCCATTATACTATATGCAGAGAGACACAATTGAACTGTCTGTGTATGTCTCTTAGATTGGAAAGAAACTAGTCTTGAGTAATATCATATAATCACCATGAATGTTTGTCTTTTCGGCTTTTCCCGGTAAGGGGTCACCACAGCGGAACTCCGGTCCGCTAATGATTGGCAGTAGATTTTTTTTTGGTGCACGCCCATTTACGCATGTCTTTCGGAGGCCACTCGACCGCAGGGCGGACATGCTGACTCCACACAGAAGGCACTCCCCGCACACTGAATAATGGCACAATATAAGCAGAAGATGATAGACTTTAATAATTGGTATAATTATTGCTTTCATTTTCAGGGATGCAGTGAGTATCAGCCTTTCATACTCTTTTATAAGGATGCCCTGCACCTAGCTTTCACATACTGGCTGTGGCTTTCTTTATCCATATAGTGCCATTTTTCGTGTCAGTCTATTCAGTCTGCCAGTATAGTAATTACAAATTCTAATCTGGTAAATAATACTACTCAGTGATAATGGACTAAATAATAAAATACCTTCCCTTGAGACCTTCCTAAGTGAAGAAATCGTTGATATTTCTGTTGCCAATAAAACCTGGATGACTCCTGAGCAGTGACAGCTATCCCTCCTTAATACATGCATTTGCTTCTCTGGCTGCTACTTGTTTTACCCACAAGTGTAGATAACAGTATGGGGGGTAGGATGTCTCTATCCAGAACATTATCACCTCTAAATTAATTGAACAAATCAATAACCTTGAATTCCTTCTCTTCTAATATCAGTAAACACAGCCTCATAACATATCCCGGCCAACTACAGAGCCCCTTCCATGACACCAACAAATCAAGAAACATAGCATAATAAATGATTTTCCCTCCATTAAGCCAAACACCATCTTTCTATGGGATGTTAGCTACTCCTTTAAAAACTGGTACACCTACACCTCAGGAAAAACAAATTGTGATTAACTGGTTTATGTTTGCATCCCAGCATTGGCAACCACAGTGAAAAATGTTCTGTAGATAGGTAATAAGGTGCTTGGGTCAGCTGTGTTTCCCATTAGGGGTATAGTCTCTTGAATCATACCAGTGATAACAGGCACATTCAAGTATAAAAAGACACAAAAATGTAAATTCCTAAACAACTCACTAAGTGCAGTTTGGCCACAATAGCTTGCAGGAAATATGCACTATTGCTTTGGTTATGGCCCTCTATAATCCATACCCTTACCCAAAAATATGCTTCTAACTGAGCACCTCACTGAACATAGTCTTGGGCCTAGTTCTCCAGATCCTTCCTTAGTACTCTCTTTCTCTCTCTACCTCTCTCTCTGTTTTGGTGCCATTTAGTGTTCACTTGCCCGCAGCAAGTGCACTGTACATACATTCTTACACACGCACACACACACACACACACACACACACACACACACACACACACACACACACACACACACACACACACACACACACACACACACACACACACACACTAATACATACACACATTTATTTTCATGGGAGGTTAGTAATATACTCTAACAATGAATCCTTCTTTCCCGGCTCACAGCTGTAAATTGACACTAGCCCCAGAGTATTAAGCTGGGTCATTCCATTTACTGGTTCACTCATGTTAATAACTCAAATAATTAAGAATACAATGATAACATATAGCAAAGAAGTTTGGCCAGTCAGAAGTGGATACCATTAACCTATCACCAGTTAGCTATAAATATTCTCTTATTAGTTACTAAATACACAAACAGATGATCAGACACAAGATTTTAATACAGAATAAATAAAAATATTTTACTTAAAGAAAGAGTTAAACAGTACAGTTAACAAATAAATATACAGTGTAACATGGCACTGCATGGGTAAAGAGAAAAGAATCCTAACAAGGATTTAAAGAAAAAAATAAAGAAAAATGTGTTTACACCTAAACTTTATTCTAGCCATCTTTTTTAACTAAATGAATTGCTAAGATCTAACGTTGCTACATTTTCATGTCATATTACAGGCAGAGACAGAAGTGCAAAGAATCATCTCAAAGGTACAAAAATCCAAGTTCCTGGTAGCACTCCTTCTCAACTGTTGACTCTCTTTTGTCATTTGTTTCTTTACTTGACTGTTTATTTGGTTATTGCTTATACATTTTTTTTTACTCAAGTAATTTTATTATTTTTTTCCAATGATAATAGTAATAAACTTTTACATTTCAAGAAAGAATATTGTAATAAACTATTTACAAAATGTACAAATGGCATCAAAACCAAAAGGGAAAAAAGGAAAAAAAAATCTGATATGAAACAAATAAAGAAAGTTACACATTGTTAGAGGAAATCTTACTTTCACTCCACTTAAGTAGATGAAACCGTGTCTGATTTAAGTGTCTCAATAAGGGAGAGAACTTTCTCCCAAGGATTATTACTCCATTTCATAGGAAATATTCTTAGTTCCTTGACTCTTATTTCCAACAATGCTACATCTTTCAACAGGGTTCGAAAATTGTCAAGAGTCGGAATGGGGGAGGATTTCTATTTTCTTACGATGCATTTCTTAGCAACTGCCAACGTAGTCCAGAGAAGATAAAGGTCTTTGTTGTTCATAACAATAGTTTAATTTACAATAAAAAAAAATAATAATGACTTTGACAAAATAAAAGAATCTGTAAAGATGGCTTGAAGAAATTCACCAATCTCTTCCCAAAATTTCTTAATATGAGTACAATCATAAATAATATGAGATCAATTGGCCATATACTTTGATGAACATCTCCAACATACTACAGCTTTAAAAGAGTTAAATCTGACAATTTTGCGGGTCTGTATTGTATATTCGAAGCTTCAAATTTTCTAACCTCATATGTTCGACAACATATGAGTGAAACTTGAAACCTCTAATATATAATAAAAAAGTAAAAATAAATTACCTTAATGCTTTGGGAAGGGGGGCTGTGCCCCCCCTGTACCCCCCATGTGGGAGGCTGCACCCACTCCACCCCCCTACTTAAATATGCCAACTCCGAGACCACACTTCAGTGCAGAAAATGGAAATTTTCCCATTCTGCACATACGGAGCCACTGCCTTTCACCTTCTTACTTTTCAAAATTCGATCATATGGTGTCGACCATATGACATTCGAACTTTGAAACATTCAGCAATTTAATAGGGACCCAATTTTGCTGAAGTATAGAAAGCTCTATGCAGAAACTTCCAAGAAAAAAATTTCCAAACTTGTAAATTGGAGGTTAATTTAATATAGAGTATAGAAAATTAGTTTTATTCTCATTTGTTAAAAACTACGGCTGATCTTTAGTGATAAAATTCAAAAACTACTGATTAGGAGTAGCTTTATAATTAATAATGATTTTATATTATCTTGAAGTTAAATTTGTCCAATTAAAATCTTTACATAGTACTTCATGTAAAAAAAATGAGTTTAGGCATAGATTGAAAGGAAGAATTCTCAATTGTTCTGCATAGAACTTGTGCGTAGGGAAGTAAACTGTTAAGAGCTAACCAATCTGAGTTTGATAAATGAAATGTATTAATTAACTGGTGTACATCCAAGACTATCAACTTCCTCATACAATGGTACCAACATGTACATTTTTTTGTTTCCCATGTATTAAGAGTATTTATATGAATGTTATTGAAAATTTTGTTTGTGATTTTAAAGGGAAATAATAACTGTAACCATAATTTAATATCAATATTATTATTAATGAAACTTCTGAATGTGTTATAAATATAATTTATATAATTTAGATTGGTAGGTTTAGTGGGGGTCCTATCAGCATCTCGAACGCTGACAATATTGAATATGATATTGTTGCCGCGAGAATGCCGAAAGTGCAGAACATCGAATGGGTAAACGTAAATCTCCATAAGGGGAGATTTCCATTTACGTCAATGTAGTGCGGTCTCGGAGTTGGTATATTTAAGCAGCGGGGGGGGGGTGCAGGGGGCTTGCCCCCCGCCTACAACCTTTAGTTTTTTTTTTTTAAATCAGCATTCGAAAATGTAATAGTTTGATCATTTCAATTCAATATTTAGTGATTCGAACTATTACATTTTTTAAATGCTGATATAGACTCGGTTTGGTGGAATTGTGTTGTAGATTAACATAGAGAATATGCCAAAGTTTATTATTTTGTTCATTTAGTTGTAAAGTTTTTGTTAATTTATTTTCATTTAGGAATATAGTAGTGCACAAAGATTTCCATGCAGAAGAAAATTTTGGATCAAACCGATTTATAATTATTTTGAAAATGGAAGCTTTAATATAAGATTTTAGATCTGGAAAATTAATCCCTTCCAATTCACAAGGTCTGATATGATTTAAGAAAGGTATTCTATTTCTTTTTGGGTCCCAAAGAAAATTTATAAGAATTTTATTTATTTCTTTTAAAAGATTATTACTGGGTATTATAGGAACAGTTAGAGCAATGTAATTTATTTTTGGAAGTAGAATCATCTTAATTAATTGCAACCTATCTTCAAAGTTTAAATACAATTTATTCCATTTCCCAATAAGTAATTTTAAAGTGTTCACAACATTATTTATAATTCATAGTTAAAGTTAAATCTAAGTTTTCACATAATACAATCCCTAAATAATTTAAAGAGGAATCCTGTTTTCCAATTATTTGGTTTATGTTTGAATGAATGTCGTTTTTTTATTTAATAGCATATGATTAGACTTAGAACTACTAACACTTAAACCTGAGATAGATAAAAGTTTTCAACTAGTAAATCTAATTCATGTAGCGATTCATCTGAGTAATTAAAATAAGAAGTATATCATCAGCAAAAAGCATTATTTTAGAATTAAATTGGTCAAATATGTTAATGCCTTTAATTTTGGGGTTAAAACTAATTGTTGAAGAAAAAAGTTCTATTGCTAATGCAAACAAGATTGGAGACAAAAGACAGCCCTGCTTGGTGGGTTTAGTAATTTCAATAGCTTTTGAGGTAAAGGGGCCTAATTTTACATAGGCCAGATTATTTTTATAAATATTTTTTATTAAAGTAATGAATTGTTTAGGAAACTCATACATTTCTAGAATTTTAAAAAGATAGTTAAATTTTAATGAGTCAAAAGCTTTTTCAATGTCCAAAGCAACTATAAGGGCTTCCTGTTTGTCCCTGTTTAAAATGTCTATAATGGTTAAGATTCTTTGAATGTTGTCGCGAGTATATCTATTATAAATAAAACCTGTTTGGTCATCAGTAATGACATGAATCAGTGATTTCTTGATTCTGTTAACCAAGATAGACATAAGAATGTTATAATCATTATTAAGCAGTGAGATTGGGCTATATGAACTGCAGAGGTTGGGATCCTTATTTTCCTTTAGGATAGGTGTGATTAGTGAATATCTCCATGAAGGTGGAATTGTGCCCTATAAATACGTTTTATTTAGAGCTTTTTGCATAATTGATATAGCAGACATTGGAAATAGTTTATATAGTTCAATAATGATTCCATAGGGTGACCACGGAGGTGCAGTGGTTAGCATTGCCACCTCACAGCAAGAGGTTCTCTGGTTTGATTCTCGGCTGGGGTGCCTTCTGTGCAGAGTCTGCATGTCCTCCCTGTGGTCACGTGGGTTTCCTCCGGGTGCTCCGGTTTCCTCCCACATCCCAAAGACATGCAGTAGGTGAATTGGACTCTCTAAATTGGCCCTAGGTGTGAGTGTGTGCGTGTGTGTGCCTTCTGTGGAAGGTTGGGTGCCGGGCTGGCAACCTGACACCCTAAAACTCCACTGCCAATCATAAGCGGACAGATGATCCGCTGTGGTGACCCCAAAAGAAGAAGAAGAAGAAGAAGTTCAATAATGATTCCATCTATACCCGGAGCTTTATTATTTTTACTTTCTTTAATTTTTTTCAGTAATTTTTTTTTGAGAGAGATTTGTTTCTGAATGTCTGTAATTAGGTTTCCCAGTATTTTTTTTTTAATTTGGAAGAATCCAAGCCTAAATCTAAGATATTATGGTATGAATCATTATTTTTATAGTGTTCTGTAAAATGATATTTAAAAGCATCTAAGATGTCACTTATATCTGAAACTTTTTTGTTGTTTTTCCCTTCATGGATTATACTTGCGATATTATTTTCAGTGGAGTGTCTTTTTAATCTCATTGCTAGGTTATGCATGTATTTTGGTGAAACAGAGAATGAATTTTAGTTTTAATTTTTCTAAAGCCAGATTGGTTTTGTGAGTTAAGATATCATTGTATTTTTTATTTAATTCCCCAATTTCTTTTTTTTAGCAACTAGATCTCTTGAATCATCAGAGTTGTTTTCTATGATTTGTTTTTGAATATTAACTAACTCGGACTCCCATTCCTTTGTTTTGTTATTAAACCAGGTAATAGTTTTGCCATATAGGTATGCCTTTAGGAAATCCCATAAAATGACTATATTTATATCACTAGTATAATTTGTATCTAAGTATTATATTTCCGAATCCAACCATGGTTTGAACTGTTTTAATTTGGTGATATAGGCTGGGATTATTTTAGTGAAAGTCAATCTCTTGAAATCTGTTTGAAGTTCAAGAATGAGTGAGTTGTGATCAGACAAGGGGCAAGGGATTATAGAAAAACAGAATATTTTCATTTTTAAATCTTGGGATATAAAAATGTTATCAATTCTAGTTTGGGTACTGAATCTATGATCACTATGAGAAAACATTAATGAATTATCATTCTTGAGGCTAAATGAATCAAATAACTGCAAATTATCTGCCCATTTAATAAGAGCTTTCCTTATAGAAGTAATATGAAAAGGTATTTTATTAGTGGTCTCTGAGCTATCTAAAATGCAATTAAAATCCCCTCCTAAAATAAAATTACCCTTAGAAACTTTATTAATAAGATGTATTTGCTTTTTGACTGTTCCTACTCCTATACCAGGAATCTAATGTAAGTTCACCAAAGTTCAAGTTTTGTTACTAAATCTTATTATTGTGATTGATAAAAGACCGTCTTTGTCTTCATAGTTATAAATAATTTGAGGAATGGTGACATTTTTCCTCCATAGTATTAAGGTTCCTCTGTTTTTTTATTATATGAGGAATTAGATAGCCTTAGATATTCATTTGGATTCTATGTAAAATTATCATTTGCTTTAAAGTGCATTTACAGCAGAAATATCATGTGTGCTTTATTTAATTTTAGATATTTTAGTAAGTTGGATCTTTTCCTTGGATTATTTAAAACATTAGCATTCAAAGAGAGTAAAATTAAGTCCCTCCTATTTATTTACAATTAAGGAGTATTTGAAATAAGTATAGTATCAAGGTATTTTTATTATTTAAATTTTGTGTAACTTTTTTACAAAAACTAAATTTTGAAGACAGATTGCTGATTACTATTAAAACACATAGTTTAGAGCTAAATTGAGGCCAGAGAAGAGAAAGAAAATGTAAAAAGTAAATAATATCATAAAAGTGAATAAACAAATACTTCAAATATCCCTTTAACAAACATGGAATGAAAAGCATTCCTAGTCTGGCAGAACAAAAGTGTTCAGTCAGATTAACCCTCATTTCTGAAAACAAATTGAAGAATTATGAATGTTTTCTGGAGAAACTTTATAATGTAATTAAAAGGAGAGAACAACTATCAATTAATATTGACAAAAACTATTTTTTATGAAATTAGTGTGATAAAAACTAATAAAAAAATAAGATGGATGTTAATCACTACTTCTCAAGAGAAAAGTAAGTTCTCATAGCTGAATAAACATTTGCAATATTACAATATAATATTATCAGCAAGTAGTGAAAGATGAATAAAGTTTGTCAAAACTAATAAAATATTCTCAAAAGTAAGCAATTTAGCTGAGTATCAGATTGCAATATCTAGGAGCAACTAGATAATGTCAAAGAGTCTATTAAATTAAGAAACAACTATGCCACTACATAACATGGGTTAATAAATAACTGCAATGACTTCAAATTATATAGGCAAAGTGACAGTCCACAAACTATTCCAATAGTATATATATTTACAAAGCAGAGCAATTGATAACTTATAGCAATGAAATGAAAAATTGTTTAACCAAAACAGCTTTAACTTTGTTATAAATCAGTGTCTGTGTCTGCCCACCAGATATCCTGTTTTTATAGCAGCTCCTTATTAGTATTTAGAAAGTTAGATACCGGTAGTACAGTCTAATTAGCTATAAGTCCAATAAGCATCACACAAACCAGTGTATGCAAAATACTAAGACAAAGGTCTAATATTTGTCAAAGAAAGAGAATGTGTAGAATTCTACTTGAACAAGCCACATAGGCATAAGCTTTGTATGTAATAAACAGAGATAATGGTAATAATAAACAACTTATAGGGTGGATTAATATTGCATACAGGGTTAAGAATGTCTGATCATTAGTTCACTTTCCTTTCCTATGCATTTTCAACTGCATCACAGAATCATAACTTGCAATACTCATTAAATTAGAATTTAAGGGTTTCTGTAATAGAAATTATGCACCAACTGAGTAAAGTCTTTTAAAAACTGGATCTGAGATAGTAATAAGCTGTGACCTGTAGGTTGTCCAATAAATAATGCACAAACAAGATGGGTACTGAAGCCTTTACTTGCTTCAGAATCAGTCGCTACTCTCATGTTTTTACCACAACCATTTCCCTCCTCCAGACAAGGGGAAGAATTATCATACAGCATGGTATATAAAATGGGTAAGTGCTTTACCTTAACAGTACACTACTTTAAACAAACTCCTCACTGTTCTATGGTTCTCTACAGCTAATTCTGCAAATGGGATAACACTACTTGTCCGTAGCTCAGTTGTTTTTTTTTCTTCCCTTTCAGTTCAAACTCAAACAAAAGCACAAATTGGAATGTTAATGTAAAAGTTAAAAGGTTACGATGAGCTCAAGAATGCACTAGCCTACCAGCAAAGTTTAGCATATAATACAGCAAAAAACAAAATAACAAACACAACAAGGGCAAAAACTAGTAAGATACAAAACAGAAATAACCAAAAACAGATTAAAAACTCCACTTTAATGATGGTAAAAGCAAAACAAAACTCCCAGCAACTAAGCACTTTCGCCAAACAACATTGACTTCATCAAAGTTAATGAGCTTCCTTTAATTTTATTTTGTTTTAGTAGCCTCACAAGTGACCAAGAATTCTTCCTCATTTCCAGAACTCTTGAGGAGTAATTATTATCAAATCTTATTTGGTTTTGTTTGTATGTCAAGGGGCTCTTTCTGCAGGCAGATTTAAGGATGAGTTCTTTATCCAAATAAGATAGAAACTTCACAATAATGGATCTTGGAGGTGCATTAGAAGAAGAAGGGATAGGTTTTCCTATGGCCCTGTGTGCTCCCTCAATTCCAATAGACAAGCCTTTTTTTAAATCTAAGATTTCAGGTAGCCAGGAATTAAAAAAAAATAAGATGATGTCCTCACCTTCTGTTCTTTCAGGGAGACCAGATATTCTTATATTTGTTCTCCTTTCCCTGTTTTCCAAATCATCTAACTTATTTATCAGCCAGTTATTCTGTTGTAACAGGAATTCACACTGAGACTCATCTTCTTTGAGTTTTCCATCTATATCATTTAGTGAAGTTTCAATGTCCAGGATTTTAGATCGTTGTTGTTGCAGAATGTCTTTTAGAGTATCAGATTCTTTTTGACAATTTACCTATAGATTTTCTAAATTATCTGTGAATCTGTCCATCTTAAGAGATAATTCCTGTAGAGTGGCAGACATTAACTGGATTTCCTTTTTTAGTGAAGAATCAGAATGTGAAGATTTTGAGTTGTTCATCTCCACTCAGATGAAGTTATCTCTGGATTTTCTGACAGAAAATTTTCAAGAAAAACACCCAGAGTTGATGTTCTTATAAAACAAAGGTTCCTCAATAAATAAATCAACTTTGGGAAACAAAAAAAAAATATTTTAAATTAATATTTTCCTGTATTCTAGTAAAATGTTGTGGAGCTCAAGAAAGATGCTGCTACCAGTTGGCCATCTAGGCTCCGCCCCCTGCTTATATATTTTTCATACAGATCTCACAGGTATAATACATACTAATGAGTTTGGTTTTCCTTGCCTTGACTAGTTATCACTTTTATGAAATGTCTAACTTATTTTACTACTGGTTTGCTTGCTGGCCTAGGAAGGGTCAAAGAACTTACAATTTTCCAATATTATTCTTTACAACCAACTCTCTCTAACTCACACAATTGTAACACAACCAACCAGAACCCCTACACTACAAAATCTCATCCTTCCTTACAGTTCTAGCAGACCACTTCACTCTAACAATAAGAACTTACTCACCGTCTCCAAGGCCAACAACACTGAAGGAGAATCTGTATTTTCCAGCTATATAGCTCGTATATGGAACTCCCTTCCTAACTCCATTCTCTCAATCTCATGCACTAACCATTTTAAGCCATCACTTAAAGCTTATTTAAAAAATAAGTGGCTATCTTCCTTGTACTAACCCATCGTGAATACTCGGATACATCACAGTATACTCCAACCATATGCAACTTCTTCTCCGGTGTTTTATCTTTTATTCCTACCGACCTGTCTTAACCTAATATCTTGACATAAGTCATACTATACAGATAGTACTAGCTATGTTCAAAGCCTAGGTTCTGTTGTCAAGATGTAACAACTTTGCATTTATGTATACTACATTTTATTTACTTTATACTTGATTGATTATTGTAATGCATGCATTAAAATTTACTGTTACACATGGAGCTTTTCTCCCCAGGCCTCCACTGAAAAAGGACCTGTGTCCAGCTGGACTTTCCCGGTAAACAAATGTTAAATAAATAAATAAATAAATAAAAATAAATAATTGGAGACAGAACAAATTACAATGTGTTTTACATGACTGTTGCACATTTTACACCATATGATCAACAATTCTTAACAGGAGAAATTTACAACTTCAGCTCCAAACTTTATATTTTTTCATTTCATAGAAAACGCTCACAGGTTCATCAGTCTTTCTATAACACCAAAGATGACATACACGTTGCAGATTAAATCACATTTTTTGAGTTTATCTGTTGCAGGTTTTGTAAGACTTAAATACAGCTCCATACATACATTACATTCTGACTCCAAAAACAATGGAATATGCATTCTCAAACATATTATCCTTTACAAATGATTGTGCACATTTCCTGACTTTAGCATTGCAAACTCCCTCAGTTAAATAGTAATCCCTTCCCATTATGGGGACCAACATACTTGATCTTGTCCTCACAAACACAGCCCAAGTCTGATCTTTGCCCATTGTTCAAGTCAGGCCACAGGGCTCGGTTTTTCACCATGCAATCCCCAGTACAACTCAACAATCAACCCATCCAGTTTTAGGGATTTCTCCAGTGCCAGTCTCTTTGTGCTCATTGAGAACTTGAGATGATTCAGAAATCTACCCTCAATGATCTTAAAACAAATACTTCCACATATACCCAAAGTCTTTACTCCCATCTAAATTCTTTCTTAGAGACTTATGTTCCTACTAACCTCAAATACAATGCCATGTTTAGAAACAAACTGTTGTCACAGAAGTCAACATAAATGCAAGTTCAGGAGACCTAAATCTATAACCCGTAAAATCAATAATACTTATATTTATGGCAGATGTCTCACCCAAAGAATTCCCCACCACTGGAACTCCTGCGTTGTATAAAGCAAAGCACCACCCTCTCTATCTTCAAATCTAACTTACATTAATGGATGGGTACCAAACATTTATTCAAGCCTAACCCCTGGTCCCTTATTGACTGGGTACACACACGAGATTGCAGTACCTAGGCTTAAAAAGGCTTATCTGGTATATCACCTATTAGTATCCTATGAATTGGAGTTGTTGTATATATATATATATATATATATATATATATATATATATATATATATATATATATATATACACACACACACACACACACACACACACACACACACACACACACACACACACACACACACACGCACACACGCACACACACACACACATGCACACGCACACACACGCACACACACGCACACATACACACACACATCTATAGATGCAAGAATATGATACAACATTAGTTAATGTCAAAACATGGATAGAAAAATGGAATTATGCTTAGCAGAGCTTTATGAATAAGATGCAGCAATAATGACAGAGTTGGCTTATGCTACAGAGATAGCATCATATCATTACACAGAGAAGTATGAAGACATTAGAAGATACCATGGGAAGAGGACAAAAGGTGTGAGAGGCATGCAGAGGAAAGAGGAACCATTCGTCATCTGTTACAACTTCATGAATGAAGACATTAGAAGATACCATGGGAAGAGGACAAAAGGTTTGAGAGGCATGCCTTTCTATGTTCACAGGTAGGTACTAGGCTATTGGCCCTAGGGCATATATAAGCCTAGCCAAAAAGGTACCCTGGCTTTCGCCACCCAAGAAAATGATTTACTTGTGCCCCTGTCGAGTCGAGCCACAGAAGTGATCCCCGGGGTGAATTTCCTATTTCCCATGCAGTCATCAAGATTTTTCTTGAAGAGTGCTAATGAGGAGCTTTATCATTTTTACAGTCAAACCAATAACATCCTTCCTTGTTACATATCCTACAAGCTTTTTCTTATATTTGCCTCATCATATGCCCTTTATGCCCACTCTGATTACAAGTTATTTTTCACATTCCTGATTAAGATGTGAGTTACTTCTACAGAAATAGCATGTTTTTGGTTGACCCACATATTTTAAAGTTCTTCTATAACACTGGGCAGATTTTGCATTCCATCTTTAATGTTACATATACTTCCCAGCCCCCATTCTACACATTTCTGTCACCCTTGTTTTTTTTTTTGTTTTTTTTTTTATCATCAACCACGTCTCAAAAATTCTTTTAAGCATAATTTTATATCCTGTTCTTAAATTTCATCTGTTGTAATGTTTTACTTATATATACCAATTCTGATATGGCACTACAGCAGAAAAACAGCAATCACTGCCATCCCCCACTGTTCATACAATGAGAGAAGCTGGTAATTACAAATCCATTGATTTTTCAATGATTTGCACTTATTTTCACTTATTCAACAAAAGTTCACTACAATGAAATGCCAGGTCTCATATATATATATATATATATATATATATATATATATATATATATATATATATATATATATATATATATATATTTATATATACCGTATATTATACATGACCGTGTCAGCAAATTGCAAATGCTGAGTGAACACAAAGCAACCATTTCACATCAGTGTAAAATGATCAAACATAAAAAGATGAAAACTATATTTTGCAACCCCCCACACCCCTTGCTGCTTACATATATTAACCCTGACATCACAAAACAGTGGGTTAAGGGAAAATTCCCTTAACTTGCTGCAAAGTGATCCATTGCAAAAGGATGCTGGCAGAAGCTGCATGTAACAGAACACTTGCTCAAATGAGCATTTGTTTTTTTTTTTCCGTAGTAAAATCTGTTTGCTCTTGTCAAGTTTGTTTGTGTGTGGGGGTGTACTATGATGAGTACTATAATTGCATTCTGAATTTGAGAGAAAACACAATTTTGCTAACCACCTTTCTGATGTAAGAATGGTGCTTAACAAAGGTGTTCAGCAAAGATTTGTTAAGCACCTCTTAGTGCTGTTAAGCTTTAGTCTCAGGCTACAGCACAAATATGACTGCAGAACAGCACTGAAAAAATAAAACAGCTATAAATGCTGTAAAGCACATTACTGTCTCCCACAAATAAAGAACAAAACTGTGGCAGAGTGAAGTTTGCAATAGCTTTTAAAGCCATTTATTCATCAGCAGGATCCATAACTTCTGGTTGCGTTTATTTCACGTTATCAAAAGATGAAAATAGCGAATGCTATTTCATCAGACCTAAAATATCTGAACCACATAATATCAAACATTCAGAACTGCGAATTTTTTTCTTGGGAAAAAAGTCGCTATTCCAAAACACACACACACAACACAAGCACACCTAAAAAACATCAATACACACACATACACTTATAATCCTACAACTAACCCTACACTAAACTATACATACACTACTATCTATCCACTTACCTTAACTCAAACCCTAACCCTAAGGTCTGTCACTATCGCACACTCACCTAACCCACGCCCTAACCCTAACTCACTTAACCCGCCCCTAACCCTAATTCACCTAACCTGCGCCCTAACCCTAACTCACCTAACCCGCACCCTAATCCTAACAGCCACACCATCGCACACTTACCTGAACCTGACCCGTAAATTTCCACCACAGCACTGGAAATAGCAAAGCCACAGAACCGGCCAACCAAATTCTTTCCCTAGGAAAGAATTTGGTGTTCCATAGCTTTGCTATTTTCAGTGTTCACTCAAAATGGGTCAGTATTAGAACATTCAAAGTTTTAAAACTTCGATGTTCTGATATAGTCCCATCTGGTCATTGTCAGTGCAGCAGTGATAAATAGCTTATGGCTTTCAAAGCTATAAAACACTTTTTTTATCTCTCCATACCTGACCATCAGGTGCCATTGGCATCTGACCTCATTCTTAGTCTCCTCCAGGCTCTACCTGACCCATGTTTGGGACTTCTATGGCCACCTTTGGAATATGCATGGGTACTTCCCCACATGGGCAGCCTTCCAACCAAGAGGCACACTGCTTATAGCATGGAGCTCATCAGTCTCTTTGTGCACCTATTGTAGGGATCCTGGCCGCATCTCTATCCCTGGGATGGGTGAGGCAGCACTGGCCACTCACTCCCATCCTCCCCTGCCTAGACCCTTTAGTCCCAATGTCTTTAATTGAACAAGCGTCATTTAGGACACATTCAGGACTTTTTCCTCTTGGCATTATAGGGTTCTGGCCCAAACCGTGTAAAGCACTTTAGGCTCTCATACTTCTTTCTGTAACTTGTAATACATTACAGTAGCTAAACCTCCATGCACTACAAATAGTAAAATAATCAGAACCCATTTGTTAGATGTTCTTGACATGGATGCGAAGATTCATCTCAAGAGCTTTGATTCTCTTTAGTCTTGAGATGAACGTCTTGATATCCATGACTCAGACACATACCTTGGCTATGAATACAAATCCAGTTATAATTTTAAATCTATATATAGTTGGTGGCTGCGGTGGTGCAGCAGTTAGCATTGTTGCCTCACAGCAAGAGATTCTCTGGTTCGAGTCTTGGCTGGAGTGCTTTCTGCGCAGAGTCTGCATGTCCTCCCTGCAGTCACATGGGTTTCCTCCGGGTGCTCTGGTTTCCTCCCACATGTCAAAGACATGCAGTAGGTGGACTGGACACTCTAAATTCACCATAGGTAAGAGTGTGTGTGTGTGTGTGTGTGTGTGTGTGTGTGTGTGTGTGTGTGTGTGTGTGTGTGTGTGTGTGTGTCGTATGAATGAACTGTCACATCATGGCTAGTCACCAGGTAGTGTAAACCTTGGCTCGAGATGATTGTCATTGCTGAAGTAACACCCCCAACCCCATGTGCAAAATAGGAAAATGGGTTGAGGATGGATGGATATAGTTGGTTAAATTATGTTACAATTGAATTTCAGAAGATGGGCTGTAAAATAATTCAGGATTGTTCCCCTTTCTCCATGCTTGTGCAAACCTGGAGTTAGTTTATGATCTGGGGTAGCCCATACCCCTACAACAGGGGATGTTTGTGTGGGTGGGGGAGTGAAGTCCTCACTTAAAAGTAACTTCTTCATTGTTTTTGGATGATTGAAAATGATTTACATTTGTGATCACTTTTTATTTCAACTTGTTATAATGGTTATCACAGATAATGTTGTTCAATCTCTTCTCTTTCAAGCAAGCTCACTGGTGATAAATCATTGTATACTCATATATATATATATATATATATATATATATATATATACATATTTATATATATATATATATATATATATATATATATATGGTTCCACTTGATATGATCGAATCACCGTTTCATCGAATTGCTAAACATCGAGACCATAATGTCGCAAGCCCACAATATCGTAAATTAACATTATCAAATATTATAATGTCAAAATAATCACCCAAATTATAGCTGTCTTACAAAGTCGAAACCCATAATAATATCGAAAATGTAAATGGCGAAACCGCACTTTTTTCTTTTCCCCATTTAGTGCCTAACAAAGTATTCTTTGACACCAGCAAGTGAAATTTAAAGTTAATATCCTCGCTTTTCAACCACAAATGTATAATTCCAAAGGTATCTTCTTGTAAACATCCCATATCAAGCAGTGATCACCAATTCATGAATAGTGCAACCTGACATATTTGTACATAGTTCTGCTTCCCAAAATGAGAACACAACTCAACGAACACATGACAAGCACTCCAACAAAATATATATACAATAAGCTGAGATCAAAGCTTCAATAGAGTAGCAACAGCCTTCAAAAAACTAACAGTGTCATAACTCTCCTTACTACCCAACACTGTCTCAAACTGAATTTGTCATAGGATAAGTTTTCTTCCGTTTGGTGATGGTGGACAGCCTACTGCCATTCTTAAATGCAATTCCTCCACTCTGTTCTGCTCTCTAGCCAATGTGGACATAAGCACAGCTAAATCAGTAGCACGACTCCCCAACATACACTTTAGTGTATGGTGCCAACCTTCAATGCTATTTTGAGTTTGAGGTAAATATTGCATATTTAGCTGTGACACATTCCAAAACTCTTTAGAAAACAGCGGAGGAAATCTCATAAATGCAGTTGTTCGAGTTGAAAACTTTCTAGGTTTACCTAAAAGGTACCAGTTGGAAAAGTATTTTAACAGACCCTGACCTTCCACAGGAGAAGACTGCTTTAATAAATTAAAAGCAGGTACAACCTCAACCCCTGAAAGAAAAACAAGGGCTATTAGACACTTTACTGAATTTTGAAATCATTGACATCTGTTGTGCAATGCAGCTAATCCAAGACTTTGTAGTTTGCACCATATATTTTGACTAAAGTGAAACAGGCAACCTTTAGGTACTATCCCATTCAGATTCATCCTTAAACTTTTGATCGTGGCTATCTCAAAGTCGCACAGAACAAGAACAAACTTCACATTGATCACAAAGTTGTTGTCAGCTATTAAAGGCAAAATACAGTGCCACATAACATTATAGCTCTTCAAAGATTTTCTACTCATAAGGCAATAAAGTAAAGGTACACTTCTTGTATAGCTACCATATTTTACAAACCTGTGAAGACTATAAGTTGACGGCAAATTATTCCTCTAAAAAAGAACGTACCATTCATTAACCAAATGATACAATGGCTCCAACCATACAGGTTATTAACTGTTGTCACCACCAGAACAAGATCAGTTGAACTGTCTATATAACATTTGCTAACAAATACTCTGTCTTTCAAAGGAAAATCTGATACAACAACATTTTCAAGAGTTAGACTATGGTTGCCTGCTACACCACTTTGTTTTCTATGTAATCTACCTACTTTTTGAAGTAACATCTTCCTGCTAGGTAGATATGCCACTGCATCTAAAGAAGTAGAATATATGACATCGTCAACTACTATGTAAGGGGTGTCATGTGATAGAAGAGCCTTTTGTTTAAGCTCAACACACATAACATACCTTTGCACCTCAGAGGGATCACCATTATGACCATGTGCACTACTTTTACAAAGCTTATCTCCATCAGATATGGATAGAGCTATTGCTGGGCCTCTAAATTTAGTTACTAACTTTTGTTTGCAACACCAGTACCTTTTAACAATGACTGTACATTCTAAATTGTACACGTAACCATCAATAATTAGAATGTCTTTACCCTTTTGAGACTTTGTCAGAGGATATAAGTTTTCAACTACTCCAGGGCAATACATAGTGCTTTCCACCATGTTTGATCTGCTCTGATCTGCGTCTTAAAGTGATAGCCAGCATTAAATACATTGGGAAATGCTACAGAGCAATGTTAAACAAGCGGACAGTATTTCCTCACTTTTGTGCTGCTATTTCGACATTACAAGATTCGATAATGTTAATTTACGATATTGTGGGCTTGTGACATTATGGCCTTGACGTTTAGCAATTCGATAAAACGGTAATTTGATCATATCAGGTGGAACAATATATATATATATATATATATATATATATATATATACACACACACACAGACACACACACACACACACACACACACACACACACACACACACACACATATGGCTTGCATACTTATTGTTGAACATCTGCTTAGTTGGCGAGTGCCTGGGGGCTGGATCTTTATGTCAAACATATGAATAGCCAAATGATCAAAATGTTGAGGTATGTTTTGTCAAAACAGGTGAGTGGGGTTTGGAGGGGGTGAGAGTGTTTATGCATGCATTTGAGTGTTAGGGTTAGGGTCAGGGATTAGTGAGGGGATGAGTTTTGTATGATTGTATGCAAGTGTGCGTATTTTATTAGTGTTTGCAGAGTGTGTGTGTGTGTGTGTGTGTGTGTGTGTGTGTGTGTGTGTGTGTGTGTGTGTGTGCGCGCGCGTGTGTGTGTGTGTCTGGTTTTGCAGCAGTGTTATGGGAAGTGTTTTTTTTTTAAGATGAGGTATAGGGTTAAGGTTGAGGGAAAGGGTAGGGTTTAAGGTTAGCACTCATTACTAAGGTGGTGTGTGTGTGGGGGGGGGGGTGAATTATGAAGCTAGTGTTATGGGGGTTTTGGTGTGAAGATCCGGAGAGGAAATAGTTTTCTTTTCTCAATCTTTTGTAGGTTTGATATTTAGGTTATTTGACTTTATGTAGTTTCAAACTTCTTAATGTCAGTATAGTATTTCTGACATTAAGTAAGTTTGATCATTCATCAGGGAACCACATATATGCATGTGTCTATGTTATCTGGCTGGAAACTCATTTGACTGAATCACAACTGATAGAAAAGTGTAGACATCTCTAGACAGTATGTGATGGTCTCATCTCTGATCATATGAGTAATTCACTAAGTGAGTCTACAACAGTATGCATGGATTGATAATAGCCACTATTATGACAGATCTCCAGATCTGTAGATGTTTGTGTGATTCACTGAGTGCAGTATTTTGTTTTCTTTTCTCTCTCTGGTTATGCAAATCTGGAGTTAATATATATAAATAATGGGGGGTGTGAGGGGGAGAGGCCCCCAGTTAAGGGGTGCAGGGCCCTTGCCCAGTGCAAAATCAGTTTGATACAATATATTTGTTGTATAAAATGTTTTCTGTCAATTGTGATTCAGTCAAATGAGTTTTCAGTTAAATGCTGACTGAGGTTTCTTTTTTGGGGATAAACTCTTGACTAGCCTTGTAAGGGCCCCAGGACCATTAGTCTAGTAACATCCTATGATCCTAAGCTAGTTTTCAGTCAATTGTGTTCACTGATTTCTCTTTCAGTCAAATTAGTTTTCAACAGGGGCGGCCCGTGCTATTGGACTGCCGGACTGCAGCCCCCTTAACTGTAAAAGAAAAGAAATAAAAAGAAAAAGAAAAAAAAAAAGAAAAGAAAAAAAAATTTTAAAATTCGCGGACTTCGCACATGCGCATTAGTCCGGACTGCTGCTGAGAGTCTGGAGCATGCGCAGATTGTCTCAGCAGCAGTCCTGATTGGGAAACATGAGGAACGGAGCTCCCAGAAGTCTATGCAGTTTTAAACTGCATAGACTGTCCTGGAACTCGCTGGGAAAACGTGTCGGGGTCGGACTGCAACGTCAGCAGTCTGGAATGTGCTGCAGTCTCGTCGGGGGAAGATCTCGCGGGTCTTTTTTGCACGGGGTTTGGCTCTATTGGCAGGGATCGGAGGGTCAAGATCTCGCGGGTCTGGAGTTACGCGGGGTTTGGATTCACTTGCAGGGATCGGGGTTTGGATTTATTATGGTGGTTTCACTTGCATTGGATTTATGGAGAAGGACAAGAGCTACTACAGGTAAGTGGGATTAGGTGTGTGTGTGTGTGTGTGTGTGTGTGTGTGTGTGTGTGTGTGTGTGTGTGTGTGTGTGTTTGTGGGTGTGTGTGTGTGGTATGCACTAGTAGATTGACTCTGATTTTTTTGTAACTTCTGATAAGTCAGTTGCACCCTAGTGAACTGTCAAGCTGTGCATTGATTATCAAACTATGTATGTTTCTAATGTGTGTATAATATAAACTACAAGAATACACAACATGCCATCTTTTTGCCACAACATGCTAATATTGCATTTGTACACCAGAAATATCTACTCTTCAGCACAAATAACCAAAGAAACCTCTATCGACTGCAGTAAATAAATGCAATTAGTTACATCAATAAAACGAGTTGTTGTTGTTGTAATAAAGATTACTAAACCATATAAGGTCAGTTCACTTTATCAGCTCACACATATGATATTGCATTTTCTCACATCTTACAGAATGCACAGTACAAAATAAATTGAGCTGCACTACGTCCGTAAATACTCAGGCGGCAATACTAAAATCAAAGCAGTTCCTCAGACTAAGTTACTGGGATTCTTAATTGATGACCAACTCCAATTCGACCAGCATTTCCATCAAGCCATCGTAACAACACACATGAAACTTGGCTCCCTCTTCAGGGAGGAGCACTAGCACATAGATAATGCTAGAAAATCCATTGACAGATCATACCTATTCCTATCTATTCTTACTAATTTTAACCAAACTTAAAAAAAATTAATTAGAAACAATTAATTAGAAACACACGTGAAAATGCTGAGAGAAGAAAGGAGCCACTTTTGAGATTTTAAGTATTTTGCTTCAGATTATTTGTTAAGTTTTTCTGCATTGCCGCCAACTTTTGAGCATTTTCTGGCTTGTTAAACGTGATTTCTGTGTTGGTAACTGTATTTAGAACACAACCTAGAGCTGATTACTGAATTTCCTGACTGCACTTATTTTTAAAATCGTTTTTTTCTTAAAACTTGCATTTTATCTGTCTCTGGCCTAGCACTCAAGTGTGGGGTCATTTACTGCACTGTTCTAACTTGTTGATATTTGTGAACCTCTGCTTTCCTTAAAAAAACAAAAAAACAAAAAAAATTTGCTTTTTTCCCACTTTTCTGAGATTTAAAAAAGTTCAGTTACAGATTTGCTGTTCTGAACTGTTTGTAAGTTTCTTGGAGGCCATTGTTTGCTTGGACTAAAGGGAAGTCTCTGTGTTCATCAGTGGCAGTGATAAACATTGAGCAGCCTGCCTGCCCCTGTGGGAGTGGTTACTGCCTTGAAACTGTAGTTTTATTGGCCATTTTGTGTCAATTCCAAACTCCTTGATCTCCCTCTCTTAAAACCCTCTTTTGCGAGGTTTTGCACGTTTATGAGCATAGCGCAACATCGGGCAGCGCCACCTAATTGGGTTTTAAACTATTCCTGGCTCCACAAAGTCTGCTCTTCACTTTTCTCCTTAGGACTGCTCTATCTCTCAAATTAAACACCATATTCTCATTCTAAGGCCCCTCACTGGTCCAAATAAGTAATATTACAAGTTAGCACTAATAAACCATAAGCACTACTTACTCTTATACTCTGTATAATTACCTTGTCCCCTATTGGTCCATTTTAATTCAGTTCCCTATATTACTCTAGCATGTCCAAAGGTCAGTCAATGGTTTCCTCTCCAGTCCAGCTGGTGAATCTGGGAATTTTGAGGCAATGTTACAACTGTCTCGTACACGGACAACCCTCTCCTCCTCCAAACAGGTTCAAATATATGTGAAAGATGCAACCATATAGCCAAACTGGAGGCCGAGCTCTCTCATCTCAAAACTGGTGTAACCAGTCAAAAGGAGAAGGTAACCTCACACAACACAATTCCAGTATCACATAGTCCCACCACAACAGCAAACCAAACACATAAAAACACAAAAACATACTCGGATGCTCTAAATAAAAATCTACCTAAGCAACAGAGACCTCCAAAGCAGACATCCAAGCAAACGCTACCCCAAAACAAAACACATAGCACACAAAGTCAGTGTGCCAAGCAGTCACAACCCTTAAGGCTGAATAACACACCTGATACCCTTGTAATAGGTGACTCCATTGTCAGACACACTGACGTCCCGCTCACCAGGCTGAATAAAGAGAAGGTCACAGTGAGCTGCCTGTCGGGTGCTAGGATCCGCCACATAACGCAAGCACTCAGGTCACTCCAAAGCAAATACAAATATGACTCAGTCATTGTACATGCTGGTGTGAATGACCTGAGACGTACCTCCTCAACTACATGAAAAGAGACATAGAGGAGCTCTCTGATCATGTAGCCCAGGCCGGTATGACCCTGACCTTGAGCAGCATCTTACCCTCACCTAGAATGATGCCACAGTATAAAGACAAAATGATCAATTTTAACAATTGGCTAAAATCTTGGTGTCATTCAAAGGGGATCCAGTGTCTGTCAGCCTGGGATGACATGCTCGACAAGCCACATTGCTTCGCTAGGGACGGCTTGCACCTGTCACCCCTGGACTTTCGGATATTGGCAAAGGCTCTTGCCACCCCCATAGTGCCTTTTTTAGGCAAGGTTCAAAAGTCAAACCCACCTCCATAGACAGCACAAAGAACAAGAAACTAAGGGTAATGCTGCTAAACACCAGAAGTCTTAACCTCAAGATGCATGCACTCGAAGCTCTCCTCAGTATGGAGAACATTGATATCTGTGCAGTGACAGAAACCTGGTTCAAGGCTCCATAGAGCACCCCAGCACTACCAGGTTATACCTCATATCATGCTTTTCGGCCCCAAAACCCGGACCGAACCACAAAAGGAGGGGGAGTTTCCATATTTATCAAGGATATCCACACCTCCAGGTTAGTGGCAGTGCATGAAGTATCGGAGACCATCCATGTGCAACTGACAGTAGGCAAGACTGCTTTTCAGTTTATAGCATCCTACAGACCACCCTCTCAAAGTCAGGAATCCCACTCGGCTTTCCTGAAAACATTGGAGAACACAAAGATCTCTCCGAACACCATTATATTGGGTGACTTCAACTACCCAAACATAGATTGGGAGCATTACTCAAGCCCCAGCACCTTAGCCTAAAGGTTCCTGGAATTTATTAACTCAAATACTATGGAACAACTAGTCACCACTCCCACAAGAGGGGAAAACATACTAGACCTGATCATTACCAACATGAGGACTCTATGCTCCATACCAGAAGTATATCCCTCATTGGTAAGATCAGACCATAAATTAATTTCACTGGATATCCACATCCCGACCCCACCCCCAGCCCAGAAAACCACAGTGAAAATCTTCTCAAAAGTGAACTTCACACTTCTCAAAACTGAAGTGGAGTTCTTCAAGGCCCCAGGGCCAGTGGAAACTACGGCCCAAACTGCAGAATCCTATATAAATGCATTCTACGGACATCTCCAGGAATGCATGGATCATGCTATCCCAAACAAAATCAAGACCCAATCATCCAAAGGCAGGTGTCCAGTCTGGTGGACCCCAGCTATAAATAAACTGTACAACAGAAGGAGGAAGCTACTACATGATAGAGCAAAATCCCTAAAAGGGAAGGCATCTTTGATCAGTACTAGCAAAAAATTACGATCTCTCATAAAACCCTCCAAGGCCAGCTTCGAGAGAAAAATTGCACAGGACACTAAAGACAATGATAAGGCTTTTTTCAGTTATGTTAGGAACCTGGGATGCAACTCCCAGACTTGTTCTGAGTTGATTCTAAATGACAAAAAATACACTGAACCCACAGACATCGCCAATATCCTGGCAGACAGGTTCAGTGCAAACCCCCCCCTCTCCCCAAAAGAGCAAGTATTTATCCCGGCAGAGTGCAGCCTTCCAAACATCTCTGATGCTCAGGTGAAAGCCGCCCTCTCCAAAGCAAAGAACACTGCTTCCATGGGACCAGATGGCTTCCCGGGTTGCGTCCTACATGAACTCCAAGAAGAACTAATCCCTCAAGTAAAACTGCTGTACAATCTCAGCCTCACTACAGGATATGTGCCCAAAGAATGGTGTACAGCAACAGTGGTCCCACTCCACAAAGGTGGCACCTCTGCGGACCCTGGAAACTATCGCCCCATAAGCCTGAATAGCCTAGTATGCAAGGCTATGGAGAGGATCATCATGGAACTCATAAACAAAGACATTGGGGACCTACAGACACTAGATCCTACCTAATTTGGCTTTGTCAAGGGCAGATCCTGCCTTTTGAACCTGGTCGATTTCTTCAAAACAGTCACCAAGGCCGTAGATGAAGGGAAGGTAGTCCACACAGCCTATCTGGACCTTGCAAAGGCATTTGACACAATACCCCACTCGGGCATCATAGATAAGCTATCCAGCCTAAATATAAACCCCTATGTCACAAGATGGGTCGCAAACTGGCTCAAAGACAGAACCCACAGAGTCAGAGTTGCTGGAGCCATGTCAGACTCGAAACTGGTCACAAGTGGTGTCCCACAAGGTTCTGTCCTGGGACCTCTCTTGTTCAGTATTTACTTTTCTGAGGTACAGGCCAACATGGGAGGACTATGGCTCACCAAGTTCGCAGATGACTGCAAACTGGGCACCATAATCGACTCTCCAGCTGACACAAACATCCTTCAAAAAGGTCTTGCAGAGACGGATAATTGGTGCCAGAGCCATGGTCTAAAGCTAAATGCCAAAAAGTGTATAGTCATACCCTTTGGCAAAAACAATGTGCCCACAAATTACCACATAGGTGGTAACCCATTAAGTACAGAGGAAGTAATTAGGGATCTGGGGACTCAAGTTGATAGCAATCTATCCTTTGACAACCACATTGCCAAAGTGGTTAGAAAGACCTTCTACATAGCCCCACCTCATCATGAAAGGATTCACATCTAAATCAAGAGAGGTAATCATGCCCCTTTATTCATCCCTCATCAGGCCCATCATAGAATACAATGCCCCCCTTTGGGATGTACCTTACCCGACACCTGCAGCAATTAGAAAGACCCCAAAAGTCCCTCACCAGGAGGATCAAGGGACTCAAACAGATGCCATATGTTGCTTGGTTAAAAAAACTCCAGCTCTACTCAGTTGCATACCGCCTACTTCGAGGCGATCTATGCCTGACATGTAAAGCTATGTCCAACCCAGAATTAATGGACATGCTCCACCTCAGTAAATCTAAATCCCTTAGAGCCACGCGCTTGAGGGACTTGAACCTCAGCACAGAAATAAATAGAACATGCTGGAGGGACAGATTCATAACCCTGAGGCTCCCTTTGCTCTGGAATACAATTCCAATTCATGTTAGGCAGAGCACCTCACTGACTCTCTTCAAGAAGAATCTTGATGAGTGGATGGGGGATCATAGGTTTGTCCCGGGGATTACTTCTGTGTCACTATTAGACAGAGGCACAGTAAACTAAACTTTAAAAAGGGCACAGTATACTTAAATCAAGGGGTGGCGTAAGCCAAACACAATCGGGCTAGGCTTATAAATGCCCTAGTGCAGATAGCTTAGTATGAACCTATGAACCTATGAACCAATGCTATAACAAATTTGATAAGTTCGCTGTAAAATCCCCATGAAAAGTCTATCATTGCATTGCCTAAGAGTAGTTCTTACCTTAACTTTGTTTTCACATTGAGACCAACTGGCCAGCGATTTAAACTCTGGTAATTAAAGTTATCAGACTAATGCAACAATAATCATAATACCACATATCTAGTGAAGTGGCTTTATCTTAAGCCTTCAGTACAGCTGAGTAGAGCAGCTGGCCTGAGAAGGCCTTCATTTCCTACAGCCAGAGGGTCTGGCTTTGCTAATTCCCCACAGACCAGGTCCAACTGCATTAAAAGCTGGTCTCCAACTGTTTTTAGGCAGGGCAACTGTAGGGAGGTCCCAGTGTGTCATCTTACTCAGAGTTTTATTATTAAATTTTCTTTCTGGATACCTATATGTCCCTTTCCCTTCACAGTTTATGTGCATCCTGTCAAGGTGAGAATTGCAATGCCAGTCAAGCAAACATGAACCTGCTTCCACTCACATTCCCATTTCCAGCAAGAATGCAGAGTCCAAAGCTTCATCGGATGCCTGTCCTCTATGAGGTGTCAGCAGTGAAAGCAAACTTTCCTGTTTCATACCCCCCCCCCCAAGATATGTAAGTCAGCACTGGACATTCCCTCCATCCTCTCCCACCTGTCTCCTCCTGCACCTGGGCTGCTAAGTAAACCCAGATTGTTTTGGTTGCAGTCAAGTTTTTATCCTTCTATGCCATTGTTTATCAAAAAGTGAAGCGAGCCTTCATAGGGAAAGCAATGCTTGTTTTACAGGAGGCTGAAGGAAGTCTGAAAATATTGTATATTTATTTGGCATTATTTTCATGTGAACTTTATGTAAATGTAAGATAAAAAATCAATGCATACATACATTTGACTACTAATTAATAGCAAATACGTTTGTGCTAATAAAAAAATCTTGGTTATTTGAAATATTTTGAGAACTGGGGGGTCTGCATGTGTGCAGTACAGCATATGCTCTGTTTGTACCGGGCTGCCCAAAGTACCTTAAATCTGTGGGGAAGGCCCAGTGACTATTTCTTGGAAAGCATATCCACCCAGAGAAACAAACGTGTGTCACATCTGATTTTATATAAAGAGAATGATTCCAGGTAAATGGTAAGAAGGTACATCTCTGAAATCCATAGCTCTCAATCATTCCTGAGTCTGACTGCCCTTTGAAAAATTTGTGATTTTTTTTTTTTGAGACAAGATGGTGGATTCCACTGAATAAATAATGGCAATCAGTATACTTACGCACTTCCTTTACTTTCGAAAAAGCGTTTTAATTTACATCATTTTATTCTGCCCACATTCCAAACTATCAATATATTTTAAAAGTACCCTCAATTTGGGAGCATTGTCCATAATTATTTTTGACTTTGCCTCTAATTCTGAATGCTAGAGGTTGAGAATTACACTGTGATGAATACTAAGAGACACTAATCCCTGGAGAGCAGCTATAGCTAACAGAAATGACAAAATCAGTTGTACAGTGCAGTAATAGAATTTAGCAACTTGGGATTCATTTACATTGCATTGCCTGTACACTTCTCTACCACAGAACCAAAAGAAAAACAGTTCCATATACTATTCAAAGACTCCAGACTTAGTAACTAATACCAATGCAAACTTTTAGTAACTTTTCCTAAGAACCTTTCTTTACATAGGAAATGTGCAAGAAACAGGATGGCTTACTGTTTTTTTTTCCTTTCTCTGTATACCAGACATATGTATATTGTATGGTTTTAACTTCTGTCTAGTTCTTTCTAGACTGTAGGAATGAGAAGAGGTGCTTGTGGCAACTAAAATCTACTGCAAGAAGCTACTAACTGACAAAAAATACACTACCTTCCAGTCGCAACTAGGACATTGGCTGGACAAAGGGTGTGTGTGTAAAATGCCCCAGTTACTATATTCTGGTGTCTAGAAATAATCAGGCTTGAACCCTGCACTTTGGATGCAGGTGGCAAGGACCTGAATTCCGTATCCACCACCATTTCTAAAAAAAAAAAATTTGCAGATTTTTGCCTCCTATTTGTTCTGTTCCTCATAAAATCTGTGATGTAGCTACATTTTTTCTTGCAAAGTCTGTAGTGCAGTGGTGCACTGGTTGCATTGCTGTCTAACAGCTACAGGTTCTTTGGTTTGATTCTTGGCTGGGGTGCCTTCTGTGTGGTGTCTGCATGTCCTCCCATCTTGCAAAGATGTGTCTAGCATTTCTCCCTGCTCTGCTGAAAATTGTCTTTTGCTCCAAGTCAGACTAGTTTCCTGGTTAAATGTATAAAAGTAACAGGCATTTGAATTTCAGACTTCATATTCTTCAGAAAGTACATGGTAACACAAAACTGTTCTAGCAGTTGTCTAAGTTTATAACATGGATATTTGAAATCTGTCCCTATTTTTGGGACTGTATTCCCCTTTATTGGCTTTGTCCAGGTATTTTGTGCTAAGGTTGAGAGTTATCTATGGTGAGAACTGAATTCATTGAATGTTTGGGGGATATATCCCCCCCCATTACTGTCTTTGTTCACATGTTTTTTGCTAAGAGGTTGAGAGCTATAGTGAGAACTGAATTCACTGAATATGTTTGGGGGCTGTATTCCCCCCATTATTGTCTTTGTTCAGGTGTTTTCTGCTAAGAGGTTGACAGCTATGGTGAGAACTGAATTCACTAAATGGTAGCCATTTAAGTTTGTCTTCCTCTCTTTCACAAAACAGCTGATTTGGCATAGTGGTATGTTTCTCTGACTGTTTTGCACAGGGTCCCCTGAGTTAAAGATGTGGCAGTGAATGTATGGTGGTAACACAGCACTTTATTCTAGCAACTTTCCAACATTATACAGGCAATGTTTAAAATGTGTCCCTGGTTTTTGGGCTTTTGTCCCCCCCCCAATAAATTTCGGCTTTATCCAGATTTCTTGTGCTGCAAAGTTCAGAGATACAACTGCGCGTCGAGTAGATTTTACAAGGAGCTGAGAGCTGCAGGGGAACAAAACCTTAGTGCTGCATATTATATTCTACTTGCATTGTTAATAGCACAACAGGTAGTGTACTTGCTTTTGATGCAGAAGGCTGTGGGTTCTACTCCCACAGTAAATAGATGCATTGCTGATACTGTACTGTGTTGTAAAGTGGGTGGATGCTGCAGTCCTTTTTGGCAAAGATACCTAGAGTAGTAACTATGAACCTGTTATCAGTTTGCCATACAGTCCCTATTGCGATATTACTAGCTTATTTTTTTTAATGCATGCAACATAGGCAATGTATTCCTCAAGGGCAACAGGCACTTTATTTGTAGATGAATAAACAATGACATATAAAGTTGTTTGCTAGCAGCAACCTCTTCATTGTTACAGATTTCTTATTGTGGAATTATTTAGATGACTTTTACTACTTCAGATATTGTGCATATTTACTGATACTGGTGGACTGTAGAAGGCTGAGTAGACTTTTATGATGGAAATGTTCTGAATTGGGTAGTTTTGTCATTGGTGCATGCATTTTGTTTCATTGTTTACTGGAAAAATGTTCAAAACAATTAATTTAAAATGCCGTCTAACAACTGTACTGTATTGTACAAGGAATATAATTTAGTACAATCAGCAAGGTGTATCAAAGAGCACATGTATGTTTCATGTGCAGGGGCCTATGATTTGAAAACAACCCAAAGTTAATCTTTATCTGCAACTGGCAAAATGTATTTTCTTTGAATGTGGGTTTCAATGCTGTTTCATTGAATGTGAGTTTCAAGGGCAGAGACGTTTTTAATGCTAAGCCTGTTTTCATTGTGAGACTGCATTGCTTTGTTTAGCAGATGTCTTAGTGTTTGTGCTGTAAAATGCAAAATAAAACTTTCAAATGAAATCCAAATTATCATAGAAGTAAAGCAGTATGCACATTAGTGTTTATGGTAAATGGAGTGAAATAGCCAAGTAATGGATCATTGGAATGGCTGCAGGGGGAAGGGCTCCATTCAACCATGATTTTGTGAGGGTGAAGGGCGGCAAACTCAAAGACAGCCCCAGCTGAACTATACCTCCCAACTGTCCAGATTTTCACAGAATGAATAGGTTTTTGCTTCTTATTTTTGGTTTGTTCCTCATAAAATTTGTGGT
Organism: Protopterus annectens; assembly: GCF_019279795.1. Taxonomy (NCBI): domain Eukaryota; kingdom Metazoa; phylum Chordata; order Ceratodontiformes; family Protopteridae; genus Protopterus; species Protopterus annectens. The sequence goes on along the minus strand of NC_056745.1, from coordinate 1,543,717,812 downwards.
TTTCTGGAAAATCATTTAGGAACTAAGTCACTAAATAATGACAAACTGAGTTTCAGACTTCATAACCTTCAGAAAAATGCATGCTAAAGTAAGACCTGTTATTCTTTCAACTGTCTCAGTTTATACAAGAGCAATTTTTAGTACTGTTTATATGTCCCCCCAATATATTTGGCCTTGTCCAGATTTATTGCATTAACAGGTTGAGAGGTACATGCAAATAAATTGCTTTATAGAATTAGGCATAGCCAAACCTCTCAACTGTCCCCTAATTTGGCTCAAAATGTTGCTCTTCCCCTAATAATCCCTCTGCAAAATAGCAATTTTGGAAGAAAACATGGAGGGTTTACAATTAAGAAATACCTGTAATAATCAGAGTTATAGATTACTTTTATTTCAGAAATGCATGTAGAGTATTTTATTTTGTCAGTTGCTCAAGTTAGCAGTACTAATATTAAAAAAAGGTGTCCCTTCTTTGACAGGTTGCCAGCTGTATTGTGTGGCTATTTTATATTTTTGCATCACATTTTTGGTCCATTTTTCATAAAATTGTGTTTTTTATGTCAAATTAGTGGTAAATAATTAAAGACTGAAGTTATAAAATAATGACAGACATTTGAGTTTCAGATTTCATATCCTTCAGAAAATTCATACTAATGCAAGACCTACTATTCTATTATCTTTCTAAGTTTATAAGAGCAATATTTAAAAATTGTCCTTATTTTTGGGCATTTGTCCCACTTCTATGTATGGCTTTGCCCAGATTTCTTGCTCTGAGGGTAAGAGGTATGACAAATGTGTCAGGGCCATCAGTTTATTTGGCTGCTTTTACTGTATTTGTGCTTCTTCCAAATTTATTTAGCTTTTTGATGCACGTTCTTAAAGTGTTCAGTTGCATTTATTCTGCTGCATTTATTACTGCTTAATAGTAGCCTGATTATTTTGTAACTATCATTCTAAGGCTTTTAGTTTTGATTTAAGGACTTGGGTTCCAAACTAGTTATCTTGCATAAGGAAGGTATGTGATATACCCTCTTGTTGCAGGAGAGGTAGCTTACACCCTTCTGGTTTAGGAATTGCTGGTTGAAGGCTTATGGTGTCTGTTATTTTAATAGTGTCTTAGATCTGGTTTAAGAGTTTGGGCTACAAACCAGTTATTTTACATTAGGAAGGTTTGTAGTCTTGTTGCAGGAGAGGATAGCCTAACCTTCTGAGCTGGGAATTGCTGATTGAAGGCTTATTGCATCTTTAATTCTAAAAGTTTCTTAGCTCTGGTTTAAGCAATTGGGCTCCAAACCAGTTATTTTATATTAAGAAGGTTTGTGGTGTACACTCTTGTGAGAGGGGATGGTATCCACCACCCTTCTGAGCTGGGAATTGCTGGTGAAGGCTTAGCATGCCTGTTAGTCCAAGTGTCTTTGCTCTGGTTTAAGTACTTGGGTTACAAACCAGTTATTTTACATTAAAAAGGTTTGTGGTCTACATTTTTCTGGCATTACTGTCTAGACAGATTTTTTTAACTACTAGAACATCCAGTTTGCATATAGCTGAGTGTTGCTCTTCAAGTTCCTTGACCTATTCAATATTTAAATCTCCCTCACTCCTACATAATAGATCGGTAGCCATGAATATACACTTTCTGAGTCTCTCTGTTCTAGTCTGGTTGAGATGGGTATTCTGAGGCATTGCAGCAATTGCCTCATGTACACTGACAACTCACTTCTTCTTGATAAAAATAGATAAAGTATGCAAGAGGTATAAATACACTTTAATGCTGGAGGTAAAATTCTCTCCTACAATAAAAAATACTCCTGTAGTGGTTGTCAGTAACACTTTCACCACACCTATTGCACAGGGTAAAGACCCTACATATAAAACTACTTACGCTGAGGCACTTGCAGGTAACCTTCCTAAAATACTAAGACCTCCTGCACAGCACAATCAAAGAAAGGATCCTCAGCCATCATGTAAATGCTCTGTTAATACACCACTCAAAGCTACACATAGTAACACTGTATCCAATGCCTCTACTGCTAAGCCCTTAATGCAAACCAGTGCACTGCCAAATTTCCTGGTCATTGGTAATTCTATAGTGAAGCACGCTGATGTCGCTCTCACCAGATTGAGTAAGGAGAGAATCACAGTTAGCTTCCTTTCTAGTGCTAGGATTTGCCAAGTCACACAGGCACTCAGGTCATTGAACCACAGATACCAGTATGAGTCTGTCATAGTCCATATGGGTGTTAAAGACCTAAGACATACCTGTTTTGACTGTATGAAGTGAGACATGATCAAACTCACTTATTACATGTATCAGGCAGGTATGGGCCTAGCACTGAGCAGTCTACCACCTTCTCCAAGGATGATGCCACTTCACCAACAAAAAAATGATTTAGCAATTGGCTTAGCTTCTAGTGTTAATCCAAGGTGGTACAATATGTGACAACTTGGGAGGACATGGTTATCAAACCACGCTGCTTTGTCAGGGATGGTCTACACTTGCCATCTATAGGCTTTTGGATATTGGCAATTCTGTCCCCAAAGATCCTTTTTTAGGCAATGCCAAACTGATAAACCTCCTGACTTAACTGAACCTATGAAGGAATACCTGAAGGGGGTACTACTCAATGCTAGAAATCTTAACAAGAAACTCCACTCCCTCCAAGCCTTCCTTTCCCTGGAGTGTGTAGACATTTGTGTAGTAATGGAGACATGGTTTAAAATCGTGGAGAATACTCCAGCAATGCAAAGTTATAAATCCTTTCACACCTTTAGACCAGCTACTGCACAGTAGAAAACTAAAGGTTGAGGACTTTCAGTCTATATTAAAACCAACCTCACATTCAGACTAGTTAAAGTGTATGACCCACTCCCATCCATACCCCAGGAAACCCATACTAATTATCTCAGTTCAGTCCAATATGATCTTCATGGGGGATCTCAAGTACCTCTCTACAGTCTGGGAATCCTACACCACTTGTAATGCACAAACCCAAAGATTCCTAAACTTTATTAATACCAACATCTTGGAACAGTTGGTCTATTCTCCTACCAGAGATACAAACATACTTGACCTTGTACTCACGAGCATGGTGGGGGGAGATATTCCTCACCCAATATAATGTCTTCACTCGCTAGATCTCACCATAAGGCAGTATTGCTTGAAATAAAAATTAAATCTGGGGATCCTGTGAAATCAAAAACCTTTAAGAACTATTCCAAGGTTAACCTCTCTCTATTAAGCAACACTTTGGCTAAATTCCAAGCACCCCCCCAAACCTAGTAAACACCATAGCAGTCACTGAGCTATTTGCAAAATCTCTGTGCAGCCATCTTGATAGCTGTATAGAATGAGCTGTGCTCACTTGTATTAAAAAGACAACCTCAAAAGACAAGTTACCCTAATGGAATCACAATATCAATTGGTTATACAATAAATGAAAAAAAAATATTGGGCAAGTATAGGAGGAACAAAGCCATGCATACTAGAAGCTACCTGCCCAATCTAAACAGGCAGCTAAGCGGGTTAATTAATATTTTAAAGGTTAAATTTAAATTAAAAATAGCTTCCCCAGCAAAGGACAACCACAAAGCTTTCTACAGGTATGTTCATAACTTCAAAGGAAATACGGAACAATGTCCAAAACAAATATTGTAAATTGTATCACCCACACCGAACTGGAAGCCATTGTCAACCTTTTCGCTGAGAGGTACAGCTCAAATGTTCTCCCCTACTCCCATCTGATAGTCCAAAGGAAACATTGCATGCCACAATCCACCCAACCATTACTAGGAAATAGATCATCAATACAATTTCTAAGGTCAAAAACACTGCATTGATGGGCCCTAGGATGCCTACTAAATAGCATGAAACATGACCTTTCTGGTTCACTTGAATCACATTTCAGCTGGAGACTATAGTCAGGTTTTGTGCCCAAGAAATGTAAGTTGGCTACAGTCATTCCTCTATGCAAAGGAGGTCTAACCACTGATCCATTTAACTATAGGTCCATAAGTCTTACCAGCCTCCTGTATAAGGCCATGGAAAGAATCATCATGGACATGATAAATGAGGACATAGGTAACCTGCAAACACTGGACCCATCGCGATACAGCTTTGTTAAAGGAAGGTCATGCCTATTAAATCATATGGACTTTTTTGAGATGATCACCAAAGCACTGGATGAATGTAAGACTGTGCACACAGCTTACATTGAGTTGGCCAAGGATTTTGGTACAATACCCTACTCAGGCATTATAGACAGTCTCACTAATTTAGGTATATTCTTCCTCACTGAATGGGTCTCGGATCTGTCCTCAGATCTGCCTTGGCCACATTACCTCCCGACTCTTGGATCAACTCTTGAGCTCCTCCCCTTACCCATAATGACCTTAACCCTTGTATTACCTCAGATCAAGTTTGCTGCTCAATCTTCAAATTGTTGATTATAGCCTACAGAAAGAGAAGGAACAGAATAGGGGCTCAAACAGGAACAGCAGTTCCAATGTTTCTATCATATCACTCCCGAAGGAAAACGAGAAGGTGAAGGAGGGTGGGAAGTTGAGGAAGAAAATGACCATCAGGTTATAGTTACTGTGAGTACATAACTTTTATATCTGATGTTGTCATTTTCATTCATTCTTCAATGAATGGGACAGAGTTCCCAGCTACAACAAACCTGGATGGCCCTTATGGAAGGATGTTCCAGAGTACTGCAGAACCAAAGGCAGCCCTGCTTCTAGAAATGAGGTCAAACTTATAATGAGCAATAAAAGTGTGAGCATTAAACCAAGTGGTTGCAGCACAAATATCATCAATGTAGGCTTGAGCCCAGAACACAGATGACGTGGCCATATATCTAGTGGACAGAGCTTCTTTAAGAGGTCTCAGTAAAGGCAGACCTTATAGAGAATAAACGTATGAAATACAATCCATTAACCATTTGACTAAAGTAACTTTAGAAACTGGTTTTCCCAATCTATTGTGGACAAAGGAGATGAACAACAGCTGGTTAGTTTTGCTAAAATTCTTCATTCTATGAAGATAAAAATGAAGCTGTCTATGCACTTCCAAAAGGTGAAGCATGTACTCTCCTTTATTGGAAAATTTTTGAAAAGAACACAATCAAATTAATCATTTAGTTGATGTTTGTCTCACAGGCTGCTTTAGGTGGAAAAGATGGATTAAAATGTTAGGTGACTCTATCTTCTTGGAATATCACATAAGGTGGTTTTGAGAAAAGTGCTTGAAGTTCAGAAACTCATCTAGATGAAGTAATGGCCACTAGAAAAATTGTCTTTCAAAAAAGAAATTTTTGATTAGACTTGGCTAAGGACTCAAAGGGAGGTTGAGTCATGCTCTGCAATACCAGTGGAAGGTCCCATGGAGGGGTAGGATCTTTAATTGGAGGGTTAAGTAAAAAGGTACCTTTAAGGAAAGCTTTGCATAAGCTAGATGAATATAGGGGGAAAGTATTATCTCTGGTGTGGTAAGCTGAGATGACTGCTAGCTGAATTTTAATGGTGGAGAAGCTAACTCCTTGAAAAACTGAAGAAAGAAAATCTAAAACAACAGGAATTGGAGCAGTAAAGGGGTCTAATTTTCTATGATGTGCCCAGTAAAAAATCATTTCCATTTACTCTTATATATTTAACTAGTGGAGGCATTTTTGGGATGATATTAAAATTTGTGGTTCATATTATAACACTGAACGCTGAAAACAGCGAACGGTGTTACATCAACACATATTCAGTGAACGCTGAAAATTTCAAAACCAGAGAACAGCGATTTATTTCCTGGGGAAAGAAATCGCTGTTCCAACCCCCCCCCAAAAAAAAAAAACAAAAACATTAAACACTTCCAAACAGTTTGATGGCTGGCTGGGAGAATGTATCTATTACTCCTGAGTAGGGAATAGTGTCAAGACTTTGGCTACATCAAGATAGGCAGTGTATACTGTCTTCACCTCGTCCATGGCTTTGGTGACTGTTTTGAAGAAGTTGATCAAGTTTAACAGGCATGATCTACCTCTTACAAAACCAAACTGTGTGTGGTCAAGTGTTTGGAGGTTGCCAATGTCCTTGTTTACAAGGTCCATGATAATGCATTCCATGGCCTTGCAGATCATCAGGCTAGTTAGGCTGATGGGTCTATAATTGCCTGGTTCGGTGGATGCTCCACCTTTGTGTAGAGGGATGACAATGGCTGTTTTCCATCTGGAATGACTAGGATGCCTAATGGTGCTGATAGCAAATGCCTGAGTTCATGTAGGATGCAGCCAGGGTGGTTGTTGGGTCCCAGGAGTCTGTCTATTTTACTTTGAGAGGGCATTAAAGATCTGCCTCCTGGTGATGAGGGGAGGGGGGCAGGTGCTGGGGATGCTCTGGTTTACAGATGATGGGGACAGGGCTTGAAATTTTCATAGAACGTGTCTGCTAGTAGGTTGGCTATATCTACTGCGCTTATGTGGTGTTCTTGATCAACAGTTCAGAGCAGATTTGGGTGTTACCTTTCAGACTGCAGACATATGTGAAAAAGGCCTTGTGATTGTCCTTAGTGGATGTGGCCAATTTGGACTCAAAGTTAGCCTTAGAGGATTTCACCAGTGACCTTATTTGCTTGTTCAGACAACGGCGAGATTGCTTCCAACTTGGTACCTGCTCCTTCTTGGTCATGGACAGCAATTTTTCTTTTATTATAGAGTTTGTTTATTGCTGCTGTCCACCAGACAGGTCTACTCTTCCTTCAGGAAGATGATTTGATCCTGTCAGGTGTTGCTGAGTCCATGCAGCTATGTAGGAGCTCATATAGCTTTTTGATGCAGGTTTGGACATTAATGCTAGTTCCAACTGAAGGGACATTGTCTGTGAAGCTGCTTATACATGCTCTCAGGAGGTTGTAGTCAGCTTTGCAAAATTTTTTTTTTGTTTGACCCTGGTAAGTGGGGGGTCAGGGGAGATGGTGACTTTGAAAATGATTGCTTTATGGTTGGATCTTACCAAGGAGGATGACACTGTAAGGGTGCTACAGTGGCTACTCATGTTGGTTAGTACCAGGTCCAGGGTGTTTTCAGTGTTTATAGTTTCAGGTCCAGCAATAGTCAACATGTAATGTTAACTGGCACAAGAAAGCACTGCTCTCAACCTTGGATACTGCTTTATAGATTCATTCGTGGGACAGTTTGAAGCTGTGTGCACAACACTACATAGATTAGTGGAATGTTGGTACATGGGTGTTCCAGGAGTTTGGGGCTATAGGGGTGCCAACTTTGAATCTCCGCTAGTAAAATGGCTATGAGCTCTGTGTCTCAGTAGGCGTTATCAAACTGAAATATTTATCTATACATATATATATATATATATATATATATATATATATATAGGGGTTCACGTCAAAATCTTGAAAGCAGCAGAAATACATACAGAAACATATTATCCTTCTACTCCTCCTGCTACTTAAATATATCAACTCAGAGATCGCACTTCACTATGCTAAGATGAGTTATGCTGTGGTATAGTACATTAAAAGGGAACATGACTAAGGTTACAACAGGCAGTCATAAAGCATGTAATAGTATGTTTGCCATTGTCTTCTGTGAAGTAGCAGGGGGGAGCACAGCCCTCCCATGGGGGGTGCAGGGGGGCTTGCCCCCCTGCTTATAATTGTAAAAGGGTAATATGTTTCTGTATGTATTTCTGCTGCAATATAATCAGTGTTGGTGTCCTGCACGTGTTTTCTATATTATGAGAGTCGGTATTATGAGTTTTCAGTATTTTGAGCTTTCAGGATTTTGAGTTCAGGATTTTGAGCTTTCAAGATTTGAAATGAATCTATATATATATATATATATAAAATGTGTGTGTGTGTATCTGAATATAAATATATATATATATATATATATATATATATATATATATATATATATATATATATATATATATATCCACATATATATTTAGCTATACATGTATAGCTAGAGAAATACCTTAATACAAAAAATGATGTGTGTGTGTGTTTGTGTGTGTGTGTGTGTGTGTGTATGTGTGTGTGTGTGTGTGTGTGTGTGTGTGTGTGTGTGTGTGTGTATACGTGTGTGAAACGAAAAACACCTACATTCACCATGTGTATAACAGCCAGCCCACAGCCAGTGTTTAAATGTAAGGTTGTATTTATTTACTTATTTTAGTAATTAATTATGTATATATTTTCTATTTGTTTATATTGTCTCCATGTGCAGCTACGGTGTTTGGCAGTAGGTGATGGATACGCATATTTTTCCACTGTCCCTGGGTTTGCATTATCTGCATTATTTGCCTTCAGATGTTGGCCCTGTCCTTGAACGCATTGCTTCCATATAAATTAATGATGTTTATAATCATTCAGTCATTTGGAGAAAAGTTTCCTTTTGGTACTTGCGCATAGTTGGACATATTACTGAAGGGGTCATTGGCATACATGGTTCATTTTGTTGTTTGTGCACAGCTGCACAGATTTTTGAAGGAGCCTTAGGGTAAATGTTTCACATTTGTTCACTTCCACAAACAGTATGATGCACAGGAGACATTCCAGGTGAGTTAACCATTGACAAGACCCCAGAATCTGACACAAGATGCCCAATCCACCTATTTGGACCTGTTTGCATCTATCAAGATTCAAGCCTTTACCCTGATCCTGGGTGACTTTAACTTCCCAAACATAGATTGGAAAAACTACTCATGCCAGAATACAAACGCCCAGATATTCCTTGATTTTATCAATGCAAATGCCTTGGAACAGCTAGTCAATACCCCCACAAGAAGTGATAATATCTTGGACATGGTATTAACCAACATGAGTAACCACTGCAGCATCCCTATAATATCATCCTCCCTGGTAAGATCCGACCACAAAGCTGTCACGTTTGAAGTCACCATCACCCTCAACCCCCCCTATAGCTAGGATCAGACATAAAAAAATTCTCCAAAGCTGATTACATCCTCCTGAGGGATGGTATAAACAGCTTCACAGCCCCCTCCCCTCTGTAGAAACTGGCACCAATATCCAAAACTACACCAAAGCACTATACAGGCAATTATATAGCTGCATGGAATCAGGAATCCCGACCGGACCAAATCATCCTCCGCAAGGAAGAGTAAACTTGTCTGGTGGACATCTGCAATAAACAAACTCTAACAAAAGAAAAAAAAATTGCTGTCCAAGACCAAGAAGGAGCAGGTGCCCAATTGGAAGCAATGTCTCCTTAGCTTGAACAAGCAAATAAGAACACTAGTGAAATCCTCCAAAGCAAACTTTGAGTCCAAATTGACTACATCTACTAAAGACAATCATAAGGCCTTCTTTACAGATGTCCACAACCTCAAAGGAAGCACCCAGATCTGTTCAGAACTGGTCAGCAAGGACACCACATATACAAATGCTGTAGATATAGCAAACTTGCTGGCTGACAGATTCAGCAAAAACTTTACCCCTCTGTCCCCCTATCAGTAAATCAGGACATCCCGAGTACCTGCCCTTTTCCCCTTATATCTGGAGAACAGGTCATCACTGCTCTCTCAAAAGCAAAACAATTTTTAATTTAATTTATTTATTTATTTTGTTTACCGGGTATTGTCTGACTGGACACAAGTCCCATTTTCAGTGGAGGCCCAGGGAGAAAAGCTCCACATTTACAGTAACACACTTGAACATAAAGCCTCCATGGGACCCGATAACATCCCAGCTGCATTTTATGTGAACTCAGGCAGGAACTTGCAGCACCATTAAGCACCCTATTCAACCAAGGCCTGAGTACTGGCTTCATCCCAGCTGAGTGGAGGACAGCCACTGTCATCCCTTTACACAAAGTTGGAACGTCTATCGATCTGGGAAATTATAGATCCATCAGCCTAACTAGCCTGATCTGCAAAGGCATGGAACAGATTATCATGGACCTCATTAACAAGGACATTGGCAATCTTCAAACACTTGATCCCACACAGTTTGGCTTTGTCAAGGGGAGGTTATGTCTGCTAAATTTGGTTGACTTAATTGAGACAGTCACCAAAGCCATGGACGTGGGGAAGACAGTGCACACCACCTACTTGACCTGGCCAAAGTTTTTGACACTATTCCCCACTCGGGCATAATAGATAAACTCTCTCAACTTGGTATCAATCCAAATGTTACCAGATGGGTAGCAAACTGGCTCACTGATAGAACCTACATAGTTAAAATAGGGGAAGCCACTTTGACAAGGAGACCTGTAGCAAGTGGTGTACCCCAGGGTTCGGTCTTGGGGCCTTTGTTATTTGGGATATACTTTTCTGAGGTGCAGGCCAAAACCAGTGGGCTGTGGCTGACCAAGTTTGCAGATGAATGCATGCTGGGTGCTGTCATCAATTCCCCTAGTGATGTGGACATCCTGCAAGAGGGTCTCACTCAAGACAAATGACTGGTGCCAGAAACATGGCTTCAAGCTGAACAGCAAAAAATGCATCATCATCCCTTTTGGGGAGAGTGACATCCCCACAAATTATCACATTAATAACAACATCCTAAGCAAGCAATCAGTCATGAGGGATTTGGCACCCAGATTGATAGCAACCTGACATTTGACCACCATGTTGCTTCCGTTGACCGGAAAGCCTTCTGCATGGCCCACCTCATAAGAAAGGATATCTCATCCAGGGACAAGGAGGTCATAACATCCCTGTATGCTTCCCTTATAAGGCCCATTATTGAGTACAATGCCTCTTTTGGCATATACCTTGCAAAGCACATGCAACAGCTGGAGAGACCACAGAGGTTCCTCACCAAGAGAATCCAGGGCCTCAAGCATCTACTATATGCATATAGGCTAAAAGCCCTATCCCCTCTACTCAGTTTCATACAGACTCCTCAGAGGTGACCTCTGTCTGGCATACAAGGCGATCATGGACCCCACCTTGATGGGACTGCTGCATATCCACAAGTCAAGCTCCACTCAAATAACCTGCACACTTGGCCTCAACCTGGTCTGAGACATCAACAAGACTTGTTGGCAGGACAGATTTGTGTCCCAGATACTCATCCATCTATGGAATAGACTCCCTCTCCACATCAAGCAGAGTACCTCTTTACCCCTTTTTAAGCACAACCTGGATAACTGGTTGGGAAACAGAAAATATACCCCTGGCATTCCACTTGTGTCCCTGCTGGACAGGGGCTTTGGGTGCTGATTTGTCTAAACATGGGCTAAACTCTTGGCTAGGCTTATAAGGGTCTCAAGGACAGTAGCCTAGTAACCTCTTATGATCCTATGATAAGATATCAGGAAGCACTGTTATGACACCATGGGGGGGGGGGGTCATGGTTACCTGACTCAGAACTGCCAACCCATTACTCTTTGCCAAACCCATTCTTCCATTGTCTGTTTCAAAAATCAAACAAGCTGATTTACATAGGAGTCCCAATGTCTGCAGTTGCCTCTCATATGCAATGACTCACATTTCCTTGGATGTTTCTCTGTTCCTATCATAAGCAATGAGGGTCATTGCTATTCAGTTTGTTGGACGTATGTCTTTTGTGTTGCCATTTGAAATAATGAGGTGTCAACTCTTAAATTCAGAGCTAGTTGTGGTTTGCTGGCTTCATTTCATTTGCATCAAATGTCTTTACACAGAATGTCTGCCATTCGGTCTTATGTTGTTTTTCGCATTTTTATTTGAATGAAGAGAGCTCAGCTGCTATCATTACTTTTCTCAGCTTCACAGGATATTCCCATTCTACTAGGGCACTGCCTTTGCATATGCATGTGATCACTCCCTGTATCTTTGTCACCAGGCTATTTTGTGGTGCCTTTTTGAATAAATGAGTCTGGGAGAGCATGCTCGATGTAGTCATAAGTGATTTGCATATGCCAATCAATAGTTTTGTATTTCTAACTATTTATTTACTTAATAATTATTCGTGTTTCTACATAAATCTCTGTCTAACATTGTTTTATATATATATATATATATATATATATATATATATATATATATGTGTGTGTGTATATGGGTCTGCTTTGATTCATTCACTGAATTTTAATTCACCCTCAAAAAAAATCACTGAAAGCTCAAATCACTGAAAACTCATTTCACTGAATCACGTTTCACTGAATGTAAGTACTGTTGGGTAAATAAAATGTATATGTTCTTTTCCCCACTGCAATGTGATCCTGGAGTTAGTATATATAGTTAGGGGTGTGCGGGGGGCACAGCCACCCACATTGGAGGATGGGGGGCATAGCCCCCCACCTACTTAGATTTTATATTTATGAATCTTATTTCACTGAAAGCTAACAATAAAAAAACAAAAGTAGGTGGGGGGCTACCCCCACCACAACCCCCAATGTGAGGGGCTGTGCCCCCCAACTATATATACTAACTCCAGGATCACACTACAGTGGGGAAAAAGGCATATATGTTTTATTTGTCCAACAGTACTTACATACAATGGAATATGATTCAGTGAAATGAGTTTTCAGTGATTTGAGCTTTCAGCGATTTGGTGTGAGTGTTTTGAAATTCAGTGAAATGAGTTTTCAGTGAATCAAAGTAGACCCATATATATATATATATATATATATATATATATATATATATATATATATATATATATATATATATATATATATATATAGTTGTCTACTGATGTACTGTGTTCATCTGTAACTATGTTTGTAATTAATTGCTATGTTGATCAAATTGTTAATTGCTATGTAAATCCAATGTAACTACTGTCTGAATATTTTAACTGTGGAGCTTTTCTCCACAGGCCTCCGCTGAAAATGGACCTATGTCCAGTCGGACACTCCCGGTCAACAAATGTAGAGAGATATGTATATATATATATATATATATATATATATGCATATATATGTATAAAGATTTATATATATATATATATATATATATATATATATATATATATATATATATATATATATATATATATATATAAAAATTTATGTATTCATACAGGGCCAATAGCCTAGTACCAACCTATGAACCTATATATACATGTTGTGTTGTGTCTTTCGGCTTTTCCCGGTTAGGGGTCGGCACAGTGGAACTCCAGTCTGCTAATGATTGGTAGTTGATTTTTACGTGCCGAGTTACCAGCCCTGACGCACAACCTTCAATGAAGGTACGCCCATTCATGCATGTCTCCACGCAGAAGATGCTCTAGCTGAGAATCGAACAGGTCAGCGTCTTACTGTGAGTTGACAATGCTACCGCAGCATATACTAAACCCCTCTTCCAAACCCAAAACAATCTCAAGAAGTTGTTACTATGCCTACCTCATTTTTTACTTCCTACCCAAGTACATTACCATATATCCATTCCCCAATCAAGTACTCAGAAACATATTTTACACTGACTAACCATCTGTACTAACAGCTACTACTTACCTACAGTACTCTCTTCTTTTATCCTTGTTATCTTTCTAGCAGCTACTGCTATATAACGTCACCACAAGTGATCTGACATAATCTCTGCTTCTTCACTTATCATCACTAACTACATAAGCAATTCTATAAGTACTTCAACACTCCTCGACCAAATGCATGCAGCAGAGCACACAAAGGAACATGATGCTCTCTACATTTAGTACAACAGTACTGCTGTAACTGGTGACAAATTCAGCTAGTACTACCTCTATACCGACTTGTTTTTAAGTACTGCAATTAAGATTTCCTACTGTGTAGCTTCACTATTGTATCAAGATGTTTTTATGCCAATGTTCTTATGAAATGTTTCATTAACGTCTATTTCATTATGAAATGTCTCTATATGAATCTTTTCTCCATGGGCCTCTGCTGTAAATGAGTGTTGCCCAGTCGGACATTCCCGGTAAACAAATGTTCTGGGTTTGACATGGCCCTGTATGTTAAAGAGAGATCGCCTCTGAGTAGATGATATATGACAGAATATAGCTGGAGTTTTTTTAGATGGTCAGCAGAGGGCATCTGCTTTAGGCCTGTGATTTTTTTAGTGAGGTATTTCTGCAGTCTTTCCAGCTGTTGCAGATGTCTTGTGAGGTACATACCAAATGGAGCATTGTATTCTATAATGGGTCTAATGAGGGATGAGTACAGTGGGACAATACACCTCCTTTTTTCTGGATGAAAAGCCCTTAGTGATGAGGTGTGCCACATAGAAGGATTTCCTGACTGTTGTGGCGATGTGGTTATCGAAGGTGAAACCACTGTCCACCTGTGTCCCTAAGTCTCTTATCACACTTTTGGTGTTTAGTGTACTGCCACCTATTTGGTAATTTATGGGTGCATGGTTTTTCCCAAAGGGGATAACTATACATTTCTTGGCATTGAGCTTGAGCCCTTGGCTCTGGCACCAAGCATCTGTTTCTGTAAGGCCCTTTTGTAGACTATCCACATCATTTGAGGATTCAATAATGGCTCCCAGTTTGCAGTCATCTGCGAACTTTGTTAGCCAGAGTCCCTTTGTGTTGGCCTGTACTTCAGAGAAGTAGATGCCAAACAAGAGCGGTCCCAGGACTGAACCCTGAGATACTCCACTTGTCACTTGTCTGGAGCTGGATTTGGAGTCAGCTACTTTTACAGTGTGGGTTCTGTCAGTAAGCCAGTTGGCAACCCATCAAGTGATGTAGGGATTAATGCTCAGCTTAGTAAGTTTATCTATGATTCCAGAGTGGGGGATGGTGTTGAAGGCCTTGGTGAGGTGCAGATAGGCTGTGTGGGCCACCTTTATTACATAAATTATTTATTTTTTATAACATTTATATAAATTATAATGTGTATTACTAAGTGGCTGCATCTGTGTATATAACAAATTTGAAATCATTTTTTTATATAAGGTGAAATAATGCATTTTTTTAGATTTAGTTTTAGGCATAGGCCTTGGCACCACTCATCTGTCTTACTCCTTTCTACAATATTTCCTTATCTGCTGATTCAGTGATTGGACCCAGTTTGCAGTAGTCTGTGATTCTGTTCAGCCTGAGGCAAGCTAAATTTGCCTTGAGTTCAGGTAAATATTTTTTAAATGGAGGGTGGCTAGTGCAGAGCCACAGTTTGCCAGTGTTAACTGCCCCCTTGCTGGAGGTAGAGTTTCCATCTTTGACATATTTGTATGTATGTGTATTGAATTATGCACACAGGGTGTCCATGGTGTAGCAGAGAACAAGTGCTGAAGGTGATGTGTGCATGTGTGCGTGCATGTATGTGTGTCCCTGCAGGAATGTGAGTGCATGTATATGTGCATGAGCAAATGTGTGGAGGCATACATGGTATAACAGTGAAACATGGATTATAGCTGATCTGGCACCTCCTTGTTTTGTAGAGAGGTGTGTGTGTGTGTGTGTGTGTGTTTCTTTATATCTATGTGTGTCTGCATGCCTGTATGATGTATATGGTGGAACAGAGAACTGTGGAGCAAAGCTGGGCTGACACCTCCCTGCTGCCTTGCTGTGGGGATAGCCATGTAAGAGCCGTGGGCTTGCTGCAATTATTGGGGGGGGGGGTGTTATGAGTTGACATTATCAGTAACTCAGACAACCCCACTGAAATTGAAGCAGTGTTTTGTGGAGAGGTGGGTAATGCAACACACTTCAATGGTGCATAGTGTGTGTGTGTGTGTGTGTGTGTGTGTGTGTCTGCAGGAATGCATGTATGCCCGTATGATCTGTCTGGTGTAACGGAGAAATGTGGAGCGAACCTGGATGGACACCCCCTTTCTGACCAGCTGTGGGAAGTCTGACGCTAGCATCTTTCTATCACCTTGGTTGACAAAGGCATTACAGCAGTGTTTTGCAAAGAGTTTGGTACACCTACTGGCACTGTTGCACCATTGCAAAAATATATGTGTCAGTAAGTATACAAATGCCTGAATGGATTGAGGATGGTGTGATGGGAGACAGAAGGATAAAAGTGTTGGATGTCAGACCAGCATACCTCACAAGTGTGCCTAATTTGTGGTTACACTTTTGTTCTGACATGGTAGAATCTATAATGATTTTTGAATAAGGTTTTGGGTTCTCGTGAACAATGACATTTATTGCAATGCAGGACTAATTTTTATGAAAGGGATGCCAATTCATGTAGTCTTATTGTGTGACCTTAACAAATTAGTAGTACTTCTACTTAGAAAAGGTTTATAATTTGGAAGCTTTCTCCATGAGTCTGTTGCTGAAAGGATAAAAGATATGCTTGAAAGTATTAAACTAAAAAAAGACTGCATGAAGCTATCGTAACAGTAGTGGCTCACATAACTTAAGAGGCTAGGAAGGTCATTGTTATGAAAAAAAAAACAAAATGATTTAATTGTTAGGTAAAATTTGGCACTACCCAAGTTGTTTCATGTTATGCTATGAAAGAATAACTATGCAGAAATAACCATGTGACCAACCAGACAACACTACACAATCCAAAGCAAATATTTCACTGTGTGCATTTGAGAAAATTGATATATTGGCCAAAACGGTGGAGTAAGATTAATGTGGGTTTTTTTCTCAGATCTCCTGGGATAATGCTAGTCAACAGTAAAACAAAAAGAGCTATTAGGAACAGTTTTAGTGGCACACTAGGCTGTGGTTTGTTTGATGTCTATTGTCAAGCAAGGATGCTAATTAGCTGAACCTAGCCTAGCTGGAAATGTGAGATTCTGTCTCATTGAAGGAGCGGAGATGGGAGGAGTAACTTGGCCAGGAACTGACAGTAACAAAACTGTTGTTTGTAAAGTCTTTTTTATTTCAGTAATTTGTTGACACTTTTGGAAGCAGTAGGAACAACATTTGTAAAACTCAGTGCAGAATACTCAATGCCACTTGATCTACTGACTGTTAAACTTGGCAATATTTTTCAGGTTTTCCATTCTAAGTGAATGGATCTCTGATCTGACAGCAAAGGGTAGGGCTAATTGTTCTCAAAATCAGGGCTGTCATTCTGCATTTTGGGACAGATTCAGCCTTCCAAAGGAAAATACTCTCATCAGGATGTCTGACCCCATGAGGACAGACAGGAGTAAAATAAGAAATTTAAGAATGAATACTTTTTTTGAGTGAAAGCAGCTTTGGGAGGTGCGGAAAATCATGACTAGATAAAAAATATATATTTTTTCATCATTTACCCATAGTGGTCCTTTAAACCTTCAGCTCCTTCATGTATTAGCAAAAATCAGTTACCACTTTTTGTTGTCTTATAGGTGTTGCAAACAAAACAATAAAATGGGAAATCTATTATGCCTCCTTTTCCTGAATTTCTGAGCATAATCACTTTTGTATATAAAAGCAAGCTTAATACCATTACAGAGGATAGTATTCTGTGATAATACAGATTCTCTCTTCGGAATAAATTTTGTTACATCATAAGTAGAATATAGCACATATAATTATTTTGATATTTTACTTGAGGGATTTAACACATCTTGCACATAGTGTAGATAGGTTCATAGGTTCATAGGTAAATAGGTTCATACTAGGCTATCTGCCCTGGGGCATTTATAAGCCTAGCCCGATTGTGTTTGGCTTACGCCACCCCTTGATTTGAGTATACTGTGCCCTTTTTAAAGTTTAATTTACTGTGCCTCTGTCTAATAGTGACACGGAAGTAATCCCCGGGACAAACCTACAATCCCCCATCCACTCATCAAGATTCTTCTTGAAGAGAGTCAGTGAGGTGCTCTGCCTAACATGAATTGGAATTCTATTCCAGAGCGAAGGGAGCCTCTGGGTTATGAATCTGTCCCTCCAGCATGTTCTATTTATTTCTGTGCTGAGGTTCAAGTCCCTCGATCGCGTGGCTCTAAGGGATTTAGATTTTCTTAGGTGGAGCATGTCCATTAATTCTGGGTTGGACATAGCTGTATATGTCAGGCATAGATCGCCTCGAAGTAGGCGGTATGTAACTGAGTAGAGCTGGAGTTTTTTTAACCGAGCAGCATATGGCATCTGTTTGAGTCCCTTGATCCTCCTGGTGAGGCACTTTTGGGGTCTTTCTAACTGCTGCAGGTGTCGGGTAAGGTACATCCCAACGGGGGCATTGTATTTTATGATGGGCCTGATGAGAGATGAATAAAGGGGCACGATTACCTCTCTTGATCTAGATGTGAATCCTTTCATGATGAGGTGGGCTATGTAGAAGGTCTTTCTAACCACTTTGGCAATGTGGTTGTCAAAGGAGAGATTGCTATCAACTTGGGTCCCCAGATCCCTAATTACTTTCTCTGTACTTAATGGGTTACCACCTATGTGGTAATTTGTGGGCACATTGTTTTTGCCAAAGGGTATGACTATACACTTTTTGGCATTTAGCTTTAGACCATGGCTCTGGCACCAGTTATCCGTCTCCGCAAGACCTTTTTGAAGGATGTTTGTGTCAGCTGGAGAGTTGATTATGGCGCCCAGTTTGCAGTCATCTGCGAACTTGGTGAGCCATAGTCCTCCCACGTTGGCCTGTACCTCAGAAAAGTAAATACCGAACAAGAGAGGTCCCAGGACAGAACCTTGTGGGACACCACTTGTGACCGGTTTCGAGTCTGACATGGCTCCAGCAACTCTGACTCTGTGGGTTCTGTCTTTGAGCCAGTTTGCGACCCATCTTGTGACATAGGGGTTTATATTTAGGCTGGATAGCTTATCTATGATGCCCGAGTGGGGTATTGTGTCAAATGCCTTTGCGAGGTCCAGATAGGCTGTGTGGACTACCTTCCCTTCGTCTATGGCCTTGGTGACTGTTTTGAAGAAGTTGACCAGTTTCAAAAGGCGGGATCTGCCCTTGACGAAGCCAAATTGGGTAGGATCTAGTGTCTGTAGGTCCCCAATGTCTTTGTTTATAAGTTCCATAGCCTTGCAGACTAGGCTAGTCAGGCTTATGGGGCGATAGTTTCCAGGGTCCGCAGAGGCGCCACCTTTGTGGAGTGGGATCACTGTTGCTGTACGCCATTCTTTGGGCACATATCCTGTAGTGAGGCTGAGATTGTACAGCAGTTTTACTTGAGGGATTAGTTCTTCTTGGAGTTCATGCAGGACGCAACCCGGGACACCATCTGGTCCCATGGAAGCAGCGTTTTTTGCTTTGGAGAGGGCGGCCTTCACCTGAGCATCAGAGATGTTTGGGAGGCTGCACTCTGCCGGGATAGATACTTGCTTTTTTGGGGGGGGGGGGTGGAGGAGAAGTTTGCACTGAACATGTCTGCCAGGATATTGGCGATGTCTGTGGGTTCAGTGTAATTTTTGTCACTTAGAATCAACTCAGAACAAGTCTGGGAGTAGCATCCCAGGTTCCTAACATAACTGAAAAAAGCCTTATGATTGTCTTTAGTGTCCTGTGCAATTTTTCTCATGAAACTGGCCTTGGAGGATTTTATGAGGGATTGTAATTTTTTGCTAGTACTGATCAGAGATGCTTCCCTTTTAGGGATTTTGCTCTATCATGTAGTAGCTTCCTCCTTCTGTTGTACCGTTTATTTATGGCTGGGGTCCACCAGACTGGACGCCTGCCTTTGGATGATTGGGTCTTGATTTTGTTTGGGATAGCATGATCCATGCATTCCTGGAGATGTCCGTAGAATGCGTTTATATAGGATTCTGCAGTTTGGGCCGTAGTTTCCACTGACCCTGGGGCCTTGAAGGATTCCACTTCGGTTTTGAGAAGTGTGAAGTTCGCTTTTGAGAAGTTTTTCACTGTAGTTTTCTGGGCTGGGGGTGTGGTCGGGATATGGATATCCAGTGAAATTAATTTATGGTCTGATCTTACCAATGAGGGATATACTTCTGGTATGGAGCATAGAGTCCCCATGTTGGTAATGATCAGGTCTAGTATGTTTTCCCCTCTTGTGGGAGTGGTAACTAGTTGTTCCATAGCATTTGAGTTTATAAATTCCAGGAACCTTTGGGCTAAGGTGCTGGGGCTTGAGTAATGCTCCCAGTCTATGTTTGGGTAGTTGAAGTAACCCAATATAATGGTGTTCGGAGGGATCTTCATGTTCTTCAATGTTTTCAGGAAAGCCGAGTGGGATTCCTGACTTTGAGAAGGTGGTCTGTAGGATGCTATAAACTGAAAAGCAGCCTTTCCCACTGTCAGTTGCACATGGATGGTCTCTGATACTTTGTGCAATGCCACTAACCTGGAGGTGTGAATATCCTTGATAAATATGGAAACTCCCCCTCCTTTTGTGGTTCGGTCTGGGTTTTGGGGCCAAATAGCATGATATGAGGTATAACCTGGTAGTGCTGGGGTGCTCTCTGGAGCCTTGAACCAGGTTTCTGTCACTGCACAGATATCGATGTTCTCCATACTGAGGAGAGCTTCGAGTGCATGCATCTTGAGGTTAAGACTTCTGATGTTTAGCAGCATTACCCTTAGTTTCTTGTTCCTTGTGCTGTCTATGGAGGTGGGTTTGACTTTTGAGCCTTGCCTAAAAAAGGCACTATGGGAGTGGCAAGAGCCTTTGCCAATATCCGAAAGCACAGGGGTGACAGGTGCAAGCCGTCCCTAGCAAAGCAACGTGGCTTGTTGAGCTTGTCATCCCAGGCTGACAGACACTGGATCCTCTTTGAATGACACCAAAATTTTAGCCAATTGTTAAAATCGATCATTTTTGTCTTTATACTGTGGCATCATTCTAGGTGAGGGTAAGATGCTGCTCAAGGTCAGGGTCATACCGGCCTGGGCTACATGATCAGAGAGCTCCTCTATGTCTCTTTTCATGTAGTCAAGGGAGGTACGTCTCAGGTCATTCACGCCAGCATGTTTTTTATGATTTTATGTTTTATGTATGTTACTTGATTTACTTGAAAATGTAAAAAAAAGGTTTAAAGAATTTGAAAGGAAAGAAAGTGAAATTGTCTTTGGGTACTGATCCTGGTGATAGTTAAGAATACAACAGCCTGAAAACTTCCACCGGAGTCATGTCATAGCCAAAGAATTGCAATAAAGAATAATCAAAATAATGCATATAGTACTGGTAAAGCATTAAAACTAAATCTAGCATTTATTTGTTCTTCAAAAATGATGTTTCAGTAATTTAAACATTTTTATTTTTCAGCAAGGAAAGAAACAGAGAATTGTGAATTGTCTGATGAAAACTCAAGCTGGAGCTGTTCGCTTGCTTTTTACATTAAAATATATGTGATGTGCAGTTTGTAAATGGTTACCAAAATACTTTGCTACAGAATTTTGCTTCAAGTCAAAACACTTCAACAATATCAGCCTTTATATGTATGGACTCCAGATGGGCAAACTATCTCAGAATCAGAAGCTTATGTAAACATTACTCTTCAACAGTGGGACAAATACACTACACAACAAAGCCATAAATATGCTGTGTTGTAACATTAGCGGTAAGCCCACTATTTGCTTGTCTCTGAATATAATGTATTCAAGTATTTAACTACTTAGCAGAAAAATGCAAAATAATCAGAATTGCCCCACAAAACATTCTTAAGTAAAACACCCATTATGGTTTATAATTAATTGACTGTCTATTTTGTCCCAAAATAATTTTAAGTGCAAAAATGAGAGATATTGTGCTACATAGACAGGGAAATACTATGAGATTAGTTCAGAGAATCAGGGCTATAAAATAATAACAAGAGTATTCCTGTAACCTAGGGTTTGATTCAATTTGTTTATTCTGTATGCTTGGTTCACCTTGAAAAAGAAGCAGTCTTGCCTAGTAGATTTACCTGGTTAACAAATACACAAACTAAGAATAAAGTAAAATATTCAGAAATGGGAATTAAATTTTGCAATATGATGGAAGTTCAGTGCTTAAATATTTTTGAAACAATGACAATGTAGTCAGATAAAATCCAAATTATGGTGCAGTTAAGGAGAGATGTCATATTAAAACAACATGTTGGGTAGCATTCCGACAGTGAGTTAGTTGCTGTTAATATCAGAGAGTTGCTGCAGTCCTGGAGAATTTACTTATTACCAGCTTGTGCCCAGGTGGCGCAGTGAAGCAGTAAGTAGCATTGTCACCTCACAGCATGAGGTCCTCCGGTTCAGTTCTCAGGTTGGGTGCCTACTGTGGAGAGTCTGCATGTTTTCCCTGTGTTTTTATGGGTTTTCTCCAGGTACTCCACATCCCAAAAATGTAGTAAGTGGATTGGTTTGACTGGTATCTTAAACAGCAACATCATTGGTATGACAGTAAATGTTTATTGTGAAAGGCATATGAGGGTCACACATTTGCATTATGTCCTGCCACCATATGTAAAATGTCAATTTCAGAGTTACAATAGCCATCAAGTCAGTCATTGACAGAATCTTCTGTACATCTTGTTAGACAAAAGTGGGATAAAACCACTGCACATTACAAAACAGATAAGAACAGAGATGAGGTTCATGGTGAACTGACAAAAATATTTAATAAACTTCTTAGAGACAGACAGAGTGAGTTCAAAAAGTTCAGACAACTTATGCAAACACTTTTTCAGAAGTGCATAAGAGCTTTAAAGTCAGCAGAACAGAATACTGACAAACAGAATCTGGTTACTAAAGAGTTAAAGCGATAGCAGTTTACGCTGATACAAAATAATTTATGACATACTATTCTACTTTTTGAAAATGGTTAAGTGTACACAGCACAAACTTTCATTCAGTTAAAGCAAGGCACTTAAATGGTGATTTTAAAACCATTTCAAATAATAAAACAGTTCTAGGGCATAAAAATCAAATGAAAGTAGTTAAATGCAGTAAAGGCATGATGTCACAAGACTGACTGCATGTATTTTCTTTTAACCTAAAGTGCAGGAAAAGGCACACAACAGCCAATGTAAATCATGTAAATATATCTGTTTTAAGCATATGTTAGTTAAGCCAATATCTCTTTTGTTTCTTACAATATTTTGTAATTGTATAATAGCATCAAAAACATCAGAGATTCCAGCAAAAACAGTATTCAAAAGCAATATTATGCATACTTAGGCAAATTACAAATGTTTATAGTAAGTTGCAAGTATATTAATGAATGACTGAAGGTACGAGTATGTACTAAAGGAGTTATGGGTTAAGCATCTGGAATGCACAGGAAAAAAAAACTACATGAGCTCAAATCTTTCCAGACTGGAATGGGTAGTTACAAGGAATGTTGCATAAGATAAAATGTTACTGGTACTGAAATTGATAAGGTCAAGGAAACAAGACTGTTGCCAGGCCAAATGGCTTAAGTATTCATGTACAGCACTAAGCAAAAAGCACAGAAGTCTACAAAAATCCTATTTGGCAATTGTAATAAAATGTCATACTTGTGCATACATGTCATTAATAAACTGTTTGCAAATAAATACTATGAGTACAGTCAGTACATGGGCTATAGTATGCAGTTAAAATAAATTGTGCAGGTACCTTTACAAAAAGGGAGGGTACAACTAGCTACTAGTAACAGAAAATGTCTTTTCAAAATGGGTAAAAGCGATTCCTACTACAACTTTGACAATATAGGCAACAGCAAAAGCTTTACAAAAATATTGTCTGTTTTTAAAAATGGCCAAAAAATGAGCAAATGTGTAAGACCAAAGTGTCACAGTCTAGGTAACAGCCAAAAGGGCAAGCATATATTCAATTCTCACAGCATAAAACCAATAAACAATACTGCAATAAAATGATGTATACTACAGGGGGAAGGGCATACTTTCAATGTTACACTAACTGTGTAAACAGCACTGCAAAAGGGACTAAAATAAAGGTACAAAGTGTTAATACCAAAAATAAATTTTAATGTTTCAAGTAATATAATTAGCAGGCTTCAGTTTAATGCTAAGTTTGTAAACTGGACTGAGTGTACATTACAGCCATGTATGTACAAATGCAAAAACAATCTGTACAAGCAAGTGTATTCTGTACAGTATATAGTAAATGGTTTATCTATGTAAATAGAGTAACAAGTCAAAGTTTGACATTTGTGACCTATGTGTTTTTTTTTCAAAAACAAGACTGCAATGCCTTTGTAATAAAATCTTCAAGCATTGTCAATAAATTACTGTACAGGACATCACTGTATAAAGTCATATTCAGCAACTGCAAAATACAGCTCATAACTGGTAATGCTTGTTATCATTGTGTTGACAATATAAAACTGTGTTAACTTGCTGTATCAAAGAAAAAACTAAAGGTTTTGTTTCCCAATGTGTTTCTAGTTAATAGCAATATAACTTGACTAAAAAGTACATACTAATATAAACAGTTTTGTATTTAAAATAAAACAGAGGGAATGTATACAGTGATAAATATGTTTAAAAATGTATAAATGCATGTGCACATCTATTTGCTAGTTAGATGCATATACACATCTGTTGCTATAATATATGTATAAATAATATAGTTAGTTAAATACATGTATTTCTGTTTGTTAGCATACATATATTCTGGTACAGCTTGAGACAAGATGAATGTTCAGTGTCTGGAACATGTTTCAAGGACTATAGATAAAAATGCAGCTGCAAGACAAGGCACGCAGCATTCAGCACAGACATCTGCATTGCATTTGAATCATTCTGAACATCAAAAGAGAGGGAATTATAATATTTCACAAATAAAACTTAGGAAAATGTTACACAAAATAGAACACAAGACAATTTCAGTTATAGAAAGCATACAGCATGTACCTTTGAGAGGATAAGATTTAACAGAGATATAACAGCATGGTTAGCTGAACAAGGTCAGGCATACATAAACATAAAGGAAGACATAAACATTTCAATAAACAGCTCTATCTCTATTAGATGCTGTACATTACCTCAAAAATGTAACAGTTTTGACAAGAGAAGACATCATGCAAAAATGTCACAGTGCGTAGACAATAATACATAAAGAAGAATAAACTCAACAGGGGAAGAAAAGGGTATGATTTCTACCAATACACTGGTTATTTGTATAAACAACACAGTAATAAAAGAAAAAATACCATGGGTTAAAATACTTACTATTTTGGGTAACAGGCCAGTACTTCATACAGATCAAATGGTAAAAATACCATCCACTTGTACTATGATAGGACAACAATACCAAAAAAACAATATTGAACTTCAATATTACATTTCCAAGTTTTAAAGATACCAAATGCAGATTTAAAAGAGCTTGGTATAAAAACTAGTCAGACAAGATATCTTACAGATTGTACAATTACAAGCACAATGAAATCCTACTATTTAGTAAGTCATTACAAGTATCTTTGATAGACAGATTACAATTTAGTACTTGTTCTTCTTTTGGCTTTTCCCAGTTAGGGGTCGCCACAGTGGAACTCCGGTCCGCTAATGATTGGCAGCAGATTTTTTTTACGGGTGCTGAGGTGCCAGCTCGACGACCAACCTTCAATGAAGGCATGCCCATTCTACGCATGTCTTTCGAATGCCACTCGACCGTGGGGTGGACATGCAGACTCCACACAGAAGGCACTCCAGCCGAGAATTGAATGGGAGAACCTCTTGCTGTGAGGCAACAATGCTACCACTCGGCTATTAGTACTAATGTATCTAAATTTGTAAATTGAATAAAATGTTGTGTAAATGGATAATATTGCCTTCAAATTTCAAAATGTTTGTTAACGTGGCACCGCAGTTTGTATATGTGGTTTCAAATAACCCAGTGTTAATAGTAAAAGACAAAAAACAGAAGATGACACTGCCCATGATTGGTGGGACATATTCACAAGATAGTCATCATCTGGGACCAGATTGCTAAATTGGTTAATACATCCTGTGTTGATAGTTTTAGGGGTCATAATTATAATAATGACAGCTCGGAATTGTTTTATATGCTGCAGGTTACAAAGAGCTGCAATAACTCAACAAGTCATGATCATAAGCATAAAAAAATAGTAAATACTGTAAATAGCAATGCTGATGAAACAAATGTAGTCTTTTCTTTAACGGAAGTTTAGTCCGTTCCTCAAAAATACAATAAGGGGGAACTAAAAGAATAATAGTACTCTGTTTTATTTAGTATATTCACTATCTTTTCAAAACTGTTGCTAGCATGATTATTAGCTTGAATAAAAATCTGCAAGAATGACATGAAATATAAAGGGTTAAAGCCGAAAGAAGAAGATAAAATGCTGAAAATTAGGAAATAATAAGTGTGCTGGCAAACATATATAGCTTAATTAGATATTGGCATCCATGTAAAGGAGTATGTTATTGAGAAACAAAGTCTGTAAAAATACCTATGCAGATGGCAGCTGGAAGAACATCAGTGAAGTAAAGAGATGTAACATCAAGCAAGATAAAGATGAAACATCAGATAGTGCTAGAACACCATGTTTCAAATAATGCAAGACTAAGTTTCCCTGGACCACCAAGCTTGGAAAAAGAATCAAAGACAAATCATAAATTAGAAGAACAAAGGAAAACTGTTATACAAAGAACTGTTATACATCAGACTGAGAAAAAAATATCAGACTTTGGTATAAATATGAGTGTGTATAAACAAGCTTTGGGAATTTGCCATAGAGAGCTGACAATATTTGTGTTACATGCTTGCAGACCAAAAAAAAGAATGCAATAGTAAAAGCGTATTAACTGAAGCAGTTTGTCTCAGTGTATTCATTGTACAGTACAGTAATAAAGTAATTGGTCACAATAAATGGTTAAGTACTGTGGAATGTATGCATGCAAATGCAAGTAACAAAAGGAAACCAACAAAAGGCGCATATATAATTTTTCAGCACTATTATACAAAGATATTATTCAAGAAAAGTAATTTCTTTCTTAAATAATGTCATTGTATAATAGCAATAAATGACTAGAGGGTGTGGGTATAGTGAAGATTTACCCATGGTTGGCTTTGTTTAATCACCTGGGCTTCGCCTCCTGATCAAACCACACCAGCTGTGGGTAAATCTTCAATATACCCACACCCTCTCGTCAGTTATTGCAAAAATATACAACCAGGAGAAAGTAGCTTTGAAAACTGAATAATAACATTCTTTACTTAAAGAAGTTAGGCAGCATAGTTTGACAATTAAATATATTATGCACAAGGGGATGAAGAATAAAAGGTTTTAATTCATTCACTCTTATAGCGTGACCAGTGTTTCCCTTGGATCAGGGCTTACAGTGCCATAGTCTAGAACACTGTGCCTCAAGCACGCCTACAGTACTACAGTATGCTGCAGACTTCAAATAACTTTTTATAGCATTTCTAAAACATTTACAGACACACAAATCCAGTCATAAAGTGGTGTAAGTGTGCATCTGTAAATGCATCTATACAGGAAAATGACATTGAAATTTGAATTTTTAACAAAAATGTCATTTTTCTGTACACCAGTGAATTTGAAAAAAAAAAAAAACTAGTTACTTGCCTCCACTTGCATTTCTCTTAAGTTTGGATTACACTCAGCTTTCCAAAGCATGGACCTGATAACTTCTTGCTCTGTTTTTGCTCTTTCTAAAACTAAGTTTAGAAGTATAAGAAGATGAGCAGATGTCTGTCATAAGTACCTTTCCAACCATTTGGGCTCGTAGGCATCATTAAAACAGTCCTGCTGATCACCTTGTCACTCCCATAATTCCCACATTATTTTCAATAAACTGCTCTGCTCACTCCTGCACATTGTTCCACTTTATGTATCAGTAGTAGCAGAGAAACTGATGGGTGGCAGCATTTTATTGGCCCCTTCAATGGCTACTTCTGAAGGCTGGTATGATGAGTTGTTTTCTACTTTGTGTGTTTGTTTGTATTAAAGAGGTAGTGAAAGGTGAGAGAAGTGCTGTTCTCATAACTTTTTAGTAGTTTTTTTTTGACAAAAATAATGGGTGGACCAAAAGCTAAAACCAGGAATGCTTCTGTGGAGTTAGGCTACTGAAATATAAAGCAACTAATACAGAATTGTATCTTTGAAATCTTTTTATTTATTTATTTTATTTATTTCGTTTACTAAATAATTATTGTCAAAACCAAAAACAAGGGGTGGACAAAAGGCTAAAATGAATGAAACTTTAAGTATTTTAAAGTAGCCTCAAACACAAAAACCCAATAAGGAAGGTAGCTGGAATAAAAGGCAGAACCATGACAAAGTAAAGTCTTCTGTTTTAATACACAAAGGTGAGTGTTTTTCAATAGTGACCATTTGCTTCATCAGGCAATTCATTCACAACCCAACAGGGCATAAATACTTCACTTCAATTCAAATTAACCAATCCTATCACAGGCCAATTAATTACCATAGCTATATATAACATTAAATTAAAGCTAGAGCTTCTAAAAACTAATGAAAAGTGAGTGTATGTATGTATATATAAAATGTATTAGTACTTCATGAGTGCATGTGTATTTATATTTTATTCCCACTGTATTGCAGATAATACTTATGTTTATACTTATATATTATCTCAACTTTCTAGATTTCAAGACTGGTTTCAGAGGAACACTGTCATTTAACCCCAGTCTTCTGTGTGCTCCCAGTGTCAGAATCCATTGTACTTCCATATTTTCAGTTGTAGTAGCTATATCTCCCATTCTGATGTTTTCATTCTGCACATGTAAGACCTGGAACAAGAATACATGTTCATCACCCTTGGTCAGGGTTGCTTAGCCAAAGCACTATATTCTTGCCCCTTTCTGGTACAGTATAGGTGGTCCCTAATCCATTCCCTAAGGTGACGGTTGGTCTTACCTACATAGAATTGAAAACATATTTTACAATGAGCTACATATACCACATTGCTGGTGTTACAGTCTGCTGAGTTTCTAAGCTCCTGTTTCTGGATGCTTAAAAAATCTGGACTCATCCACGTAAGTGCAGTATGCACAATGTCCACATCTATGTGTACCTTTCAATGTGTTATCCTTCATCTTAACTATCCTTGGATAACACAACTGTTGTTTTAAATTTTTCTTATTTTTAAATATAAAGTGTGGTTGGGTACCTACTATATTGGAAGTATCCTCATCTACTAGCAACATGTGCCAGTTCTGATGAATAATGTTTTCAAACCTTTTTATATCCTTTGTATATGGTAGTACCATGGCAGTATGGTTTACTCTTATTGCGTATATTATCCTTTGCCACTCTATCCGAGTAATATGGCTTAGCTTTACCTTCTCTTTCCTTACATACTTTATGATACACTTTGTTAATTTCTTGTTCACTATACCCCCTACTCAAAAAACATATTCTTAAATTACTAAGTTCATTTGCATATACTTCTTGGCAACATAAATTTGATACTCTCATTGCCTGTCCTCTAATAATATTGAAAAAGATGAGTTGACTATGCATACTATTCCTATGTAGGAAAGTTGGTCTATAACACTGTTTTCTATGTAGCTTAGTGGACCACATATTGCCTTCTCTATAGATAGTAACATCCAGGAAATCTAGGTTTTTGAGTAGGGGGCATAGTGAACAAGAAATTAACAAAGTGTAAAAACAACAGTTGTGTTATCCAAGGATAGTTGAGATGAAGGATAACATAGTGAAAGGTACACATAGATGTGGACATTGTGCATACTGCACTTACGTGGATGAGTCCAGATTTTTTAAGCATCCAGAAACAGGGGGTCTTTGGTAGCTTAGAAACTCAGCAGACTGTAGCACCAGCAATGTGGTATATGTAGCTCATTGTAAAATATGTTTTCAATTCTATGTAGGTAAGACTAACCGTCACCTTAGGGAATGGATTAGGGACCACCTATACTGTACCAGAAAGGGGCAAGAATATAGTGCTTTGGCTAAGCACACCCTGGCCAAGGGTGATGAACATGTATTCTTGTTCCAGGTCTGACATGTGCAGAATTAAAACATAAGGATGGGAGATATAGCTACTACAACTGAAAATATGGAAGTACAATGGATTCTGACACTGTGAGCACACAGAGGACTGGGGTTAAATGACATTGTTCCTCTGAAACCAGTCTTGAAATCTAGAAAGTTGAGATAATATATAAGTATAAACATAAGTATTATCTGCAATGCAGTGGGAATAAAATATAAATACACATGCACTCATGAAGTACTAATACATTTTATATATACATACATGCACTCACTATTCATTAGTTTTTAGTAGCTCTAGTTTTAATTTAATGTTATGTGTAGCTATGGTAATTAATTGGCCTGTGATAGGATTGGTTAATTTGAACTGAAGTGAAGTATTTATATGCTGTTGGTTTGTGACTGAATTGTGTGATGAAGTAATGGTCACCATTGCAAAAGCGCTCACCTTTTTGTATTAAAACAGAAGATTTTACTTTGTCGTGGTTCTGCCTTTTATTCCAACTACCTTTCTTATTGGGTTTTTGTGTTTGAGACTTTTTACTTCTGGGCTGTTTGGATTTGTTGGGATTTTTTCATTTGCTGTTTTAAAGTAGTATTTAAAAGTGATAAAAAAATCAGTGGTTTTAGCATCAGCATGCATTTTATGGCTAAAAGCAATGTGGCACTCTAATGTCGGACATAAATTAATAATTCTAATCCCCAGTGCTTTACAGAAAACAAAACAAAAAAAATGTTGTGAGGAAAAATTCAGGAATATTCTGCAAAGTCATAGACAGTAGAGAAGTATGGAGAGAAGGCTTTTCAAGGAATGGTGTTTTTTGCTACAAAACAGGAGCTTAGTAATAAAATATGCATATGTATGCATAAATATAACTTCTGCGCATATCTCTGGCACTGTCCACCTAGATGCATCATAAATAATTTTACATGCCCAGTCACACTAAATGTCAGGGATGGCTCCTCAGACAAACTGGATACTCAAATCTGCAAATGTGAGTTTTCTGAAATAGTGCAAATACATGGTATATCTAATAACTGTATTAATTAATTTAATAACTTTAACCAGAAGGCTTTTATACGATAATCTCTGAAATCAAATGAATGCAGACACCATGCTGGAAAACTTCTCACTGTTTTGTGGTGTCAAAGTACCAGCACTTTACAGCTATTTACACTTGTTTATTAATGTTGTTGTTTGTCTTTTCGGCTTTTCCCGGTTAGGGGTCACCACAGTGGAACTCCGGTCTGCTAATGATTGGCAGTAGATTTTTTATGGTGCCGAGTTGCCAGCCTGACACCCAACCTTCAGTGAAGGCATGCCCATTCACACATGTCTTTCGGAGGCCACTCGACCGCAGGGAGGACATGCAGACTCCACACAGAAGGCACTCCAACCGTGAATCGAACAGGAGAACCTATTGCTGTGAGGCAACAATGCTACCACTGTACCACCACGGCTTTCACTTTTATATTTATGTGTATTTTTATATTTTAAGCAAATATCTCAGCCAGTGGCCACATAGTACCAGGGTAGAAAGGCAGTTCACAGGTCAGTTCAGACACAAGTCAGTAATGTCTGATGATCCACTTACAGTGGTCCATAAGCAAGAAATTGTGATTTATTTCTGTTAAATTATGAATGTGCCATATTAATATTTCTGATAATAACTTGATCCAGACAGAGTATATGCAGCACTTCATGTTATGAACTGAAAGCTTACACAATGTTACTTAATCATGGATAGCTGCTGCTGCTGTCAGCTTGCAACCAATTTGCAGATACTTATATTTGTTTAATATAATGCATTAGTTGGCAGACAGAAAAGGACTAGGCCCTGCTGATGTGTGTGTGTGTGTGTGTGTGTGTGTGTGTGTGTGTGTGTGTGTGTGTGTGTGTGTGTGTGTGTGTGTGTATGCGTGTGTGTGTGTGTGTGTGTGTGTGTGTGTGTGTGTGTGTGTGTGTGCATGCGTGTGTGTGTGTGTGTGTGTGTGTGTGTGTGTGTGTGTGTGTGTGTGTGTGTGTGTGTGTATACATGTGTATCCATGTGTGTGTTGGAAAACCGTCTCGGTTTTGCCCTACTTTTTCTACAGAAAATAAATTACAGTCTATATAGTTTCTTTGCATTTTATATTTAGCTGCATCTTTCCAGTAAAACAAATTAATTTTACATTTCCCAACATTTCACAGATTTGCTGCATCTTCACTGAAAAACAATTACTTCTTTTATATAGTTTTTTACATAATGTTCTTATTGTCTTTGTGGGTGAAACTGCAATGGGGGTGGAAGGAAGAAGACATGCTTTTCACACAAAGCTCAAAAAGGAATGCAAAGCACTTTAACAAAGGTATAGAATTTGGTAAATGCATGGTAGTTAAAATTTTGCAGCAAAGTTGTATAAAAGTGCACTTTTGCACTGGGAACCCAAAGGAAGAGAATTCCTATTGGTAGTGATGATTTTACAGGCTGAACATTGACAGATTATATGTAGAACATAAACGTGATGGCACAGTGTGAGAAGGCAGTGTAGAATTCCAGCAGTGGAGCGGGTATTACCCTGAGGTAAGATGGCATGGAAGATGTGTAGATCGCTAGTGTGACTTCTGGAACACTGCCTCTGGCTTAAATGGTTCTAGCTTAAGGACAAGATGAAATAGAAGCACTAAAAAAAGAACTACAGGAGTGTTGGAAAAGAGTGCAACCAAACTGCAAGACAAGGTAAAGGAAAATGAAACCCCTCGGCATGCGTTTTCTTGACATGAGCTAATACACGATACTGTGATTATATGAATTTAAAGAGATCACTAATGTGTAAAATGGCAGCTTTCTTCAGAAATTAATATGATCAGGCAATGGAAGACATCACATTAATATGGATGGAGAAACAATCAGGACATTCAAAGGGAGAAGTGAATATTTCTGAGGGACATTTTACAGAGATGCAGGAAAAATTACAAATGGTTGAAGACCCCCAACACATACACACATTCACAAAAATAAAAAAAGGAAATGATCTTAACTCCATCTTCTGCCAATGTAAACATTAACAGAACCAAACAGTTTGATCAAGCAGACCTCATATATAAATTCTTTTTATAGCTGATTTTTCTAAAATGATGCAGCATATTTACATATTTTATATGTTTAAACAGCTGTAGCTGCTTAACTTTTTAATGGTGATGATCTAAATACATCTATCAAGAAACAGAAAGGGACTTTTTACATGAGAAATCATTAATACTGTGTAGTGTTTATGCCTGTAACTAACCAGCCAGCAACTTAAAAATCCCCTTAAAGAGCTTCTGAGAAAACAAACATAACTGACTAAGGAACTTGTTAAGTTTATACATTTCCTGTCTACTTCACCCCTATTTTGCTGGTACTAATATATTCAGAAAAAAAACATTTCTTAATGTTTAAGGTATGTATAATCAATTGAGAATGTTAACCAGATCTTGTAAGCAGTGACTTATGATAGAACATGTACTTCAATTAAATTCACCCTCACCATTGCTGGTGGACTAAAACTAACTATAAATTAGTTCAGTTACACTGCTTAATAGACTTTAATAAATAAAGTAATAAAATAGTACCACATCATGGTCCATAACTTAAATATCCCAATGAATTTGTAAGACAAACGACAGGTTAGTAATCTATGGTTATGTTTAGCTTTGTAACTGATGCTAGAAACACAGTTCACTATTGCCAGAAAGAATTTCAGAAATCATCCATTGAATGTATTTTTTGGCAATATTGTTCTCTTTTTTGCCTGTTTTCACTTTGAGGCATTTGTCTATATGACAAAAAAAAACTTTGTGGCTAGTGTCTGAAGAAAGAAAATAGAGGAAAAAGATAAAATGAAACCCAGAGGGGCAGCATTCGCTATTATAAGGCTCACAAATAAAGAAACTGCAGGCTGGATTCACAAACACCTAGACTAAGTGTATACAGACAACACAGGCATAACTCCCACCTTCTTCCTCCTAATTTTAGTTTGCTTACTGATTTTCTTGCAATCTTAAATATTGAGGGTGATTCATAAAGGTTACCACAATGTGTAGACTACATCTACACTTAGTCTAATCTTTCTGAGTGAACATGCAGCACAAAAAATGTTTTAGGGATGTTCTTGAATATAGATTATGTACACTTAGTGTATGCTTAGTGCAGACATTCATGAATCCAGCCCAGTACTTTTATATAATTGGGAAAGATGTAGGTTTAATGCAAAAAGTTAAAGCAATGCACTTTGGTAGGGAAATCCAGGAATAACAAACATCTTACTGTGAAGAGATATGGAGGTGGACACAAGAAGAAATAACTGAAGCATTACTATCACCCCCTAATTGTTTAGGCCATAGGTTCATAAGTATATACTAGGCTAACAGCCACCATGGCCTTTATAAGCCTAGCCATGTAATCCAACCCAGTTGTGTCTCTATGTATCATGTACATTTATTAAGAGGGGATATGTTATTATACTGAATACCTTAGCCAGATGCAGGTAGGCAGTAGTAACCATTTTCCCCTCTTCCATTGCTTTAGGGACCTTCTCAAAGAAGTCAACCAGGTTTAGTGGGCATGACCATCCCTTGACCAAAGCCATACTGGGTAGCGTCCAGTGTCTGAAGGTTGCCTATGTCTTTGTTGATCATTTCCACGATAATTAATTCCATGGCTTTGCATATCAGACTAATCAGACTAATAGGTCTGTCATGTCCAGGCTTGTTTGATGGTCTACCCTTGAAAAGTGAGAAAACCCTTGCAGTCCTCCATTCTCATGACACAAAGCCTGTTTTGGAGCTATAGTTGAAAAGCACTCAAGTGATTCTGTTAGCTCATATTTCAAGTTATTTAGGAAGCATCCTGAGATATTGTCAGGGCCCATTGATGCTATGTTTCTGGCCTTTGCAAGTGGCGCCAGGACCTGCTCCATGTTAATAGTTGTGGGGTGGTGGTATACTAATAGGTATTTCATGGAGGAGGCAGGCTGCAAGTTGAGGGTGAAGTTTGAGCTGAAATTGTTAGCCAGCAAATTTGCTATGTCACTGCATGTATGCTGCTTTTGAGGTTTTAGACATACCTGTAGAAGGCCTTGTGGTTGTCTTTACTGCATGAGGCTATCTTGACCTTGTAAATGGCCATGTTGGACTTAAATAGTCTTCTTAGTTCCTTGTTTAGTTTAATTAGAGAGCTCCTATCATTATGGGAGTGTCACTTCCTGATTTAGTCATGACTTTTTTCTTTTGTTATATACCTTATTAAGGTTAGAATTCTACAGTGTGGTTTGTTTTTACAGTTTGTTTTGGGATTACTTCAAATAAGTACAGCTGCCTCTATACAGCCTTTACATGCACAGGGTCTCTGTGAACAAGTCTACACAGGGTGTCAGTGGGGCACTGAAGTTTGACAAACTATTGCTTAATAGGATGTAGTTTGATTTTGAATAGTTGCTAACTGTTACAGGGATAGCTCTCAACTGTCTAGATTTTTGCCTCATATTTTTGGCCTTTTCCTCATAAAAATTGTAGTTCTTTGGCAAATCACTGCAATGATCTGAGGGCTGAGATCACTAAATAATGTCATACGTTTGAGCATCAGACTGTATATCCTTCAGAAAATGCATGCTAACACAAATCCTTTTATTCTAGCAGCTTTTTCAGTTTATAAGAGCAACATTAAGAATCTGTCCCTATTTTTAGCCTTTCTTCCCTCATTATGTCAGGCCTTGTCCAGATTTCTTATGCTAAGAAGTTGAGAGGCATGGTTACAGAGTTTGCTGGAGTTGATTTTTATTTTGAAAGAGATAGCTTTGTGGTCCAAACTTACCAGTGAGGACATAACTCTGGGGGCTACAGTGCACTCAATATCTGTGTGTACCAGGTCCAGTATATTTGAACCTCTGGTGGGTGTGTGCACTATTTGGTCAAGGGTATTTGTGTAAATAAAGTCCAGGAACATTGTGCCTGCAAGTATGGGGCAGTGTATGTTTCCAAGTCTATACAGGGGTATTTAAAGTCTCCCATGAATATGGTATTTGGTTTAATGGTAACTGCCTCCAGTAGGCCTTGCTATGAGCTATGGGATTCTAGGGACATAGATGGTGCCCTATAGCTTGCTATGATATGGTATGAGACTTTGTATATGGTGATTTGCACGCAGATAAATAGGGCATCATCCTGTGTAAACAACATAGTTATGCTTGTTGATAATATAGACTAAAACTCCTAAACTTGTCCCTGTCTGTACATCTGATGATCTAAAGGTGTGGAAGGTGCTGAAGTCTTGCACTCTCAGAGTACTATCTGTGGATTTAAACCATGTCTTGGTAACAGCACAGGTGTCTATATTCTCCAGAGTGAGAGCTTGTAGGGTGTGGAGTTTCTTGTTTAGACTCCTAGCATTGAGTAGTAACACCTTTAGGTTTCTTTGGATTTTATTTGCTATGTCAGTAGGTTCGATAATCTGGCATTGCATAAAAAAGGCTCTAAGGGGGTGGAAAAAGTTTTAGCCAATATTTGGAAGCCTATCGGAGACAGGTGCAGACCATCCTTTGCAAAGCAACGTGGTTTATTAACCATGTCCTCTCATGCTGATAAATATTGAATCCCACTGGAAAGACACCAGAAACTAAGCCAATTATTTAATTCAGTCATCTTTTGTTCATAGCATGACATCATTCTTAGTAAACGTAGAATGTTGCTCAGTGCAAGGCACATACCTGCCTGAGACACATATTCAAAGAAATTAATAATGTCTCACTTCGTATAGTCTAGGGAAGTATGTATCAAGTTATGATGTAGTGACCTGAATGTATGTGCAGCTTGGTGGATCCTGGCTCCAGATAAGCATCTATTATCTGCTCCTTGTTCAGTCTGGTGAGGGAGACATCTGTGTGTCATAAAATGGAGTCCTCTATGACAAGAGTCTCGGGTAATGTGCTTGCTTGACTTTATTCTTGGGACTATTGAATGTAGGTGTATGTGTGGTGTTGTTTTTGGTGAATGCTTTAGAGATTGCTGATAATAAGCATTGCTCTTTATAGGCTTAGGAAGACTGAGGTTTGGGAAGATTTCTTTTTAGTGCCTCATAATGTATAAGTTGCTTTTTATGCCTCATAAGGCATACGTTGGTTTATATGTAGGGTAGACATTATGTGTGTGGTGGGTATAGTGTGTGTGCGTGTGTGTGTGTGTGTGTGCGTGTGTGTGTGTGTGTGTGTGTGTGTGTGTGTGTGTGTGTGTGTGTGTGTGAGTTCTTGACAACCTTGTTTGTAGGCAAGATTTTTAGCTTCACTGAAATTGTGTATGTGCATCTCTCACATACTATATTTCAGTTTCTTTAAGATTAAATACTTCTCTGTGAACATGAGACAGTTGCTACATTATCTCAGGATGCCTATATCTACCAAACTGGCTATGGAGACATTTGGAAATTGAATATCCATGTTGTCCAGACCTGTATTTGAGTGGATTACTGTATGTTGTGGACTGGGTTATACAGAGGTCTCCTTGGGTGGTCTCTGGGGTTTAGCACTAGACGAAGCTAGATTGTACTAAGATTTGATAGAAGTGCTGTTTAATGTACAGACTAGCTGTTCTAAGCAATGGCTTTGTTTTATCCACACTAGGTTACAGGTTTCAGTTCTAAGGGAAGTTTTATAGATGAAATTTACTTTCTGAGAATTGGTGTCTGTGCAGGACACTGCTAACCTTTTGATGTAATAATGCAGGAAAGATTGCTTGCGAGTGCAAGACAAGAACAAAACAACTTAAATATAACTTTTCCCTTAGATCACCCTGGCTGCTGTGCGTTCCTGCCTCTGGAGACCTGTAAAAGTCTTTTCTGCCTAGTGACCACCTGTAGGTCTGGGATTGAGTACCCTACCTAAGTCTCCTGCCACATACCCTATCTAGGGACCAAAGCTTTACAATTTTGGAAAGGCCTCCTCCCATAAAGACACAAGAAACTTTTCTGCCTAGTGACCACCTGTAGGTCTGGGATTGAGTACCCTACCTAACTCTCCTGCCACATACCCTAACTAGGGACCAAAGCTTTACAATTTTGGAAAGGCCTCCTCCCATAAAGACGCAAGAAAGTATGTCCTTCAGCTCTTCCAGCTGTCTCTGCATTGTGTAAGCTTTTCTAACCCTCAGCTATTGTCAATCTCTAAGCAAGTTCTGCCAGCAGCCGGCCTTAGCTTCTCCCTTCCCCTCGACCACCAGCTACCTTTAGTAACTCTAATTACCTGACTCTCTCCACATCTTCTAGCCCTGTCAGTAGTCCTGGTAACAATTACCTGCTGAGTCCACTAGGTGGCTCCTTACTTCTTAACTTGCTTATCCTTGCCAACTTTTTATTCCACTTTCTAATTCCTATATTTTCCACTATCTGCTAGCCTTTTTCTGTTGTTTCCACCCTGTTCCTTTCTCTGATATTCTCAGCCTTGCCCCACTTAGTCCTTACTCTCCTAGACTTCCTCTATGTCCTAGGATTACTTACCTTTACTATCAGCATCTTACTGATTGTTTTCCACTCAACCTCTTCTTTGCTCTTCCCGCTCCGTTCGCCCTGCGGGCTCACTCCGCTCCCCACCCTACCCCCAATTCCCACCCACCCCAGGGGTCCTACACTTATAGCTCTATAGCCACACCCCTATCCCTCCTTGCCCTATTACTCTCCTTCCCACCAATTTGTTACCTACCCTTAACACACCCCTTCCACTCCCCCCTTCTCTTTTCTCTGCCCTATAACCATACCACATCTAGTACCTTTCTCCACTACTTATACTTCTCTCTTTACACATCCCCTTTCCTCTCCACCATTCCTTCTCTACTTCCCTATTGAATCCATTCCTATTTACCAACTGTTTTAAATAAATTTACTACCCCCTCTATTGCTTACCATACTCATTTCTCTCCCCTCTGTACTTTCCTCTCTGCTTCCTCACTTCTCAAATTACTAAATTATGTCTCCGTCCTTACAAACTATGCCTTTACTCTCAGTCTTAATCGTGACAACCCTTCTCTCAACATACCATCTCACATCTTTGGAAATTTCACTTAACAACTATCTTATCTCCTCACAAAAACACACTTCTACTATACTCACTTTCACATCTTACCCTAATGTTAATTCCGCCCCTACCTATCTTCTATCTAAATTCCACAGGCAACATCACCTTACCTACCCCCTACTATCTAGCAAAAAAACAAAAACCCTAATAATTCAAAATAGGAACTACTTAACCAAACTAGCTAATCCTACCCTACAAGATGGAGACATCCACCCCAATCCTGGCCCTATCTCACCACCACCCCAAAACTGCTCACCTAACCTCAATAATAACTTCCTTATAGGACACCTTAACATCCAAAGCATAAACAAGAAAATACCCTTCATCCATGCCCTCTTAGATATCCACTCATTTGACATTCTTTGCCTCTCTGAAACCTGGCTAAACCCAGGCACAAAAGACTCAGAGATTATACCTCAAGGTTATAACATAATAAGGCATGACCGCTTAAAACGCAAGGGTGGTGGAGTAGCAATACTCTTCAAAAATCAACTTAACATCTCTACTCAACCAGCATGCCCAAACCAAAACAGCAAAACAGAAGCCATCATTATTAAACTCCAACTTAATACCAAAAAATCCATTTACATTATTTGTTTGTATCTTCCCCCAGGTAACAATATTCCAATATTAGAAGACTTTCTAAGTTGGGTTTCTACCACCTACCCCTAAGAAACTATAATTCTTGGTGACGTTAACATAGACTGGAACACTATTAATGCTGACAATCCCTCATCTCATATTAACCTTCATGGTTTCTCACAAACTATTACCTCAACTACAAGAGTCAATAAGCCCAATAAGAGAGAGAGTATATTAGACTGGATACTCACAAATAAAGCTAACAAACAATATAAAGTAGGTACTATGCCTAACGACATGAGCGACCACTGCCTAACCTACATTACTAGACAAAAATCAGAATATGTTAACCTCCCAAATACAAGACTAATTTGATCTGTCAAGCATTTTAACATAGACCTTTTCAAAGCTGAACTGAGAGCATGTAAATGGGATTGCTTAAAATCACTTCCCCTGGAGGAAGCAGTACTATTCTTTAATACTACATTCTTATCAATACTTGATACACATGCTCCAGAACGCTCTATTAGAGTAAAGACCAAATCTGCCCCATGGCTGACCCCCAATACTAAAAAACTCATGCATGCTAGAAACACAGCATGGACAAAATGGAGATGCAATAGACAAAACCCTGATTTAGATAATTTCCGCCAGCTTAGGAACCTAGCGAAAAAATCAATAATCTCTGATAAGAAAAATTTCCACTGTAAACTTCAGGAAACTCATATTAACAACTCTAAACAGTTCTGGTAATCAGTAAATAGACTTCTTTCCCCAGGAACTGCTAAAACTCCTTCCCCTCTAAATTCTGACCCAGACAACCCTCTCCAGACTGCTAATGCCTTTAACTCTTTTTTTCTCTGAAACTATTCAATCCCTAGCCAAACAAATGAACCCTAACAACTCTCATATACCAACTAACATAACTACCTCCTCTTTCAACTTCTCTCTAAAACCTATACCTACCTCTTTCATCTATAAACTCATTCATAAACTGAAACCCTGTACCCCTTCTGCTGACAAGCTCCCTTCTCTTTTCCTTCAGAAAGCTGCCAAAGAAATTGCATATCCTATATCCTTACTTATCAACAGAACTATCAAAGAAGGAACCATCCCTGATATCTGGAAAGTCTCCTATATTATCCCTCTGCACAAAGGAGGTAACTCCCTTGACCTTTCAAACTTTAGACCAATTGCCCTTCTCTCACCCCTAGCAAAAATCATGGAAAAATGTATTCATCAGCAACTTGTACACCATCTCTCTCTTCACAGCATAATAGCAAACTGCCAGCATGGTTTCAGACCCCGCCACAGTACCACCACTGCCCTTCTATCCTTTGTAGATACTATCAACAAAAATCGAAACAACAATACTCTCTCTTCCGCTCTTTTCATTGATCTCTCTAAAGCTTTCGACATGGTCAACCACTCTCTCTTAATTAAAATTCTTGAATCTCTATCTTGTGATAAACTGGCCACTAACTGGTTTAAATCTTATCTTAACAACAGACAACAAGCAGTAATATGGGAAAACCATATCTCATCACTCTTGCCCATTTCCATCGGAGTTCCTCAGGGCTCCATTCTGGGTCCACTTCTGTTCTCCCTCTTTATAAACGATCTTCAGACCGCTATCCCACAAGCTACCTGCATACAATATGCAGACGATTCTACCCTTATCTGCTCAGCACCCTCCTCTACTGAACTGAACTCATTGACCCAAAATACCTTTAACACAGTAGAAACTTGGTTTTCTAGACGGTTTCTCCTATTAAATGCCAAAAAAACTAAACTCCTCCTCTTCTCCCCCACCACTCGGTCCCCCCCTTTAAACTTTACCATTTCTTCAAATAATGGGACTATCATCTCACCTGATCCAACTACTAAACTCTTAGGAATAACCATTGACAATAATCTTTCCTTCGATCAACACATTAACAACACCATCAAGATTGTTAACAGAAAAACTGGATCCCTATATCGTATCAAACCTTTTCTAACCCCAGCAACTAGAACCAAAATTGCACAATCTCATCTCCTATCTACTCTCCTATATGCTTCCCCCATTTACACAAACCTTAAGAAAACCAATCTAAACAAACTTGTAACTTGTTATAACAACATAGCTCGCTTCGCCACTAGTAACCCCTTTAGGACCCACCATTGTATAAACCTAAAACAACTTGGCTGGCTCGAATTTCAAAACTACCTAAAAATTCCTCAACTCACTATAGCCCACAACATATTACACCTACCTGACAACACCCCAATACTCTCTCAACTTCTAATCCCTTACAACAATCTGAACTCACTTCGCTCCTCTACTAAACTCATGACAAAATCAATAAAGGTAAACAATACAGCAGGTGGTTCTCTATTCACTAACACTGTAGGTAAAACTTGGAATCTCTTACCTAGTGACATAACTTTGACTCAGTCCCTGCCACAATTCAAACAGAAAATTAAACTGTACTACCTAAATCATTGGCTTTGTTCCTGCAGTACACCTGACTAACCTTTTTCTCATACTCCATTTTCCTTTCACTCTTCTCATACACTACCTGTCTCATTTCTCCTCCTTTTACTCTTCTAATGTAACTAAGTATATGCTAAGTAAAATTGCTGATATGTAATTGAACTGCATATTGTAAATTTGTTTCTCTTTGAAATTATCTTTCTTTCTGTGTGTTGTTTTTACTTCCAATTTTTGCTATTTCTTAAGAGTAATGATTTTTTTATGTAATGTACTTAGTATTTAGTGGAGCTTTTCTCCTCGGGCCTCTGCTGAAAATGGACATGTATCCAGCCAGACTAGCCCGGTCAACAAATGTAAAATAAATAAAATAAATAAATAAACTACCTTGATAAGGCAATTTCAAATATTAGGGACATCTAGAATGATTTAAAGGTAAAATCAACAAATAAAGCAAAAATAAAGTAGTGGTACTCTAAACAGATAACTGAAGTGCAAAACATTCAAACAAATCTCTTATCTGCCAAGGATCGAGCAGGATTAACTCAGGACTCCCTCAGAGTTTGGTGAGGGCACAATGCAGATGGGAGCTCTGGGAAAATGAGCAGGAGACATTTTGCAGTAAGGGAGGTTTACTCAAGTGCAATACTGGAACTTAGTATTATAGATATATGGAAAACAATGGATCAGAAAATACTTAAATAGGTTACACAACAGACAATAGCAATGAAAGAGGGGAGGGAGGGACTTTGAAACTGAGATTATCATAAGGGGAAGAAGGCAGAGACAGACTTTTGGAACTACAATAAGACAAGGGTTGGAGGGCTGGAGAAAAAATTCAGACTTGAACTCAAGTCCTGTGGTAAGAATTTCAGAGACTTTTAGCTTAATGTTTCAACTGTTGGTGGGGCAGACTCAAAGAACAGGCGTAAAACAGTAGCAAGGTAAACATAAAGGCACTGGAATGCAACTTTAACCAGGTATATATGGCTATTAAAAAGTAGTAAACCACAAATCCTGAAGCAGAATTCCCTTACTGCCACATCTACAATCCCAGCAAAGACTAAGGCACCAGACCACTGAAATGCAACTTTAAGCAGGTACATGAAGCTATAAAAAGTACCGAAGGACAAATTCTGGAGCAGAATTCACAATACTGCCACATCTACAATCCCAGCACAGACTAAGGCACCAGACCATGCAGAAATGTACCAGTGAGGTAATAAATTACTAAATATGGCTCAAATCTGACAGTAGATCATAGTCTTGCCACAAATGTCAAATATGCTGCAAGACTGATTGAGGCACCAGACTGGGTTCAAAATAGAAAAAGCTACATTTTACAAGCAATTCTACTTATGGAAATAGAAATGTAGAGCAATGTATAAACAATATTAAAATCTTGCAGTAGTACACACTATTCACACAACTGCAAATGAAACTACAAGATTGAGGTCCCAGAACAAACTAAAAAATTCAAACGGGTAGCTTTTTGGGCTAAAACATGAACACAAAGCAGAGAACTGCAAAATGTACCAGCATACAGGTCACTATAAGTGCAACTTAAATATTTAAGCAGAATTTAAATACAAACTTTTTTCTTCCCTTTTGCTGAAAAGCTTGTATCTCACATTAATTAATTAATTTATTTATTTTACATTTGTTAACCGGGGGTGTCTGACTGAGCCGAAAAGGCCCTTTTTCAGCAGAGGCCTGGGGAGAAAAGCTCCGTGTAGAAAAATTACAGATACGTTTAGTTATTTAGACATGATCAGTATACACACAAATTACAAAAGACATGTTTTTACAGTGGTATGCAGCACATCAACAGTTACAGTGGAGAGAACAAACAACAAAATATTAATTTAAAAATAAAGGTAATTAATAGATTTGTGGAGTACAGCTGAAATTTGGAACATAGGTAAAATACATACATAGTACACAGGTACAGTACATACATTGTAGATTAGCCAGTGTTTGTGAGTAAGATTGAAAACTATTATCAAGTACTCTAGGTTTAGT
The DNA here is from genome assembly GCF_019279795.1 of Protopterus annectens. NCBI lineage: Eukaryota > Metazoa > Chordata > Ceratodontiformes > Protopteridae > Protopterus > Protopterus annectens. The sequence goes on along the minus strand of NC_056745.1, from coordinate 1,543,673,948 downwards.
ATGTGTACCTTATCTGCTTTCACTAGCCTGGGCAGCAATCATGGCACTGCCAACTTTGCTTGAGATGTTGCCTGATGAGGTCTTTAAAGGAGGCTTTGGACGATGTGTTTTGAATGCTAGTGGGGACAGAGTTCCATTTTTTAGCCACTGAATTACTATATAGTGCATCTCCAAAGCTATTGTAGCTGTTGGTGACTTCTAGTAGTAGTTTGCTTGATGATCTAAGAGGCCTTTTGGCTGAGTGATGTTGTACTAGGTTTCTGAGGGCAGGACACTTATTGGGGAGGTAATAGATACACTTGTAATAGGTGACTCTATCGTCAGGCACACTGACGTCCCGCTCACCAGGCTGAACAAGGAGAGGGTCATGGTGAGCAGCCTGCCGGGCGCTAGGATCCGCCACATAACACAAGCACTCAGGTCACTCCAAGGCAAGTACAAATATGACTCAGTCATTGTCCATGCTGGTGTAAATGACCTGAGACGTACCTCCCTGGACTACATGAAAAGAGACATAAAGGAGCTCTCTGAGCATGTAGCCCATGCCGGTATGACCCTGACCTTGAGTAGCATCTTACCCTCACCAAGAATGATGCCACAATATGAAGACAAGATGATCAATTTCAACAATTGGCTTAAGTACTGGTGTCATTCAAAGGGGATCCAATGCCTGTCAGCTTGGGATGATATGCTCGACAAGCCACGATGCTTCGCTAGGGACGGCTTGCACCTGTCACCCCTGGGCTTTTGGATATTGGCAAAGGCTCTTGCTACCCCATAGTGCCTTTTTAGGCAAGGCTCAAAAGACAAACCCACCTCCATAGGTATCACAAGGGATAAGAAACTAAGAGTAATGCTACTCAACGCCAGAAGTCTAAACCTCAAGATGCACACACTCGAAACTCTCCTTAGCATGGAGAACATCGATATCTGTGCAGTAACAGAAACCTGGTTCAGGGCTCCTGAGAGCACCCCAGCACTACCAGGTTATAACTCATACCATGCTTTTCGGCCCCAAAACTTGGACCGAACCACAAAAGGAGGGGGAGTATCGATATTCATCAAAGATACCCACACCTCCAGGTTGGTGGCAAAGCACGAAGCATCAGAGACTATCCATGTGCAACTAACAGTGGGTAAAACTGCCTTCCAGTTTAAAGCCTGCTACAGACCACCCTCCCAAACCCAGGAACCCCACTCAGCCTTCCTGAGAACACTGGAAAATATGAAGGTCTCTCCAAACACCGTTATATTGGGCGACTTCAACTACCCAAACATAGACTGGGAGCATTACTCTAGCTCCAACACCCTAGCCCAAAGTTCCTAGAATTTATAAACTCAAATGCTATGGAACAACTTTTTACCACTCCCACAAGAGGAGAAAACATACTGGACCTGATCATCACCAACATGGGGACTCTATGCTCCAGACCAGAAGTGTATCCCTCACTGGTAAGATCAGACCATAAACTAATCTCACTGGATATTCACATCCCAACCCCACCCCCTGCCCAGAAAACCACAGTGAAAAACTTCTCTAAAGCAAATTTCACACTCCTCAAAACTGAGGTGGAATCCTTCAAAGCCCCTGGGCCTGTGGAAAATACGGCCCAGACCGCAGAATCCTTTATAAACTCATTCTATGAACACCTTCAGGAATGCATGGATCATGCGATCCCAAATAAAACCAAGACCCAATCCTCCAAAGGCAGACGTCCTGTCTGGTGGACCCCAGCCATAAACAAACTATACAATAGAAGGAGGAAGCTACTAAATGATAGAGCAAAATCCCAAAAAGGGAAGGCATCACTGATCAGTATTAGCAAAAAACTACAGGCACTCATAAAATTGTCTAAGGTCAGCTTTGAGAGAAAAAATGCACAGGACACTAAGGATAATCACAAGGCTTTCTTTAGTTATGTTAGGAACCTGGGTGGTAATTCCCAGATATGCTCAGAATTAGTCCAAAATGACAAAAAATACACTGAACCCACAGACATTGCCAACATCCTAGCTGACAGGTTCAGCGCAAACTTCTCCCCCCCCTCCCCACCAAAAGGGCAAATATCTATCCCAGCAGAGTGCTGCCCCCTGACATCTCAGATGCTCAGATAAGAGTCGCCCTCTCCAAAGCAAAAAACACAGCATCAATGGGACCAGACGGTGTCCCGGGCTGCATCCTACATGAACTCCAAGAAGAGCTAAACCCAAACATAAAACTACTGTTCAATCTCAGCCTTACTACAGGATATGTGCCCAAAGAGTGGCGTACAGCAACAGTGGTCCCTCTCCATAAAGGTGGTGCCTCAATGGATCCTGGAAACTATCGCCCCATAAGCCTGACTAGCTTGGTCTGCAAAGCTATGGAAAGGATCATCATGGACCTCATAAATAAAGATATTGGGGACCTACAAACACTGGATCCTACCCAGTTCGGCTTTGTTAAGGGCAGATCCTGCCTCTTAAACCTGGTTGATTTCTTTGAAACAGTCACCAAGGCCATTGACGAGGGGAAGGTGGTCCACACAGCCTACCTGGACCTCGCAAAAGCCTTCGATACAATACCCCACTCGGGCATTATAGATAAGCTCACCAGCTTAAATATAAACCCTTTGTCACTAGATGGATTGCAAACTGGCTCAAGGATAGAACCCACATGGTTAGAATTGCTGGAGCCATGTCGGACTCCAAACCAGTTACAAGTGGTGTCCCACAAGGCTCAGTCCTGGGACCTCTCTTGTTCGGTATATATTTCTCGGAGGTACAGGCCAACATGGAAGGACTGTGGCTGACCAAGTTTGCAGATGACTGCAAACTGGGCACCATAATCGACTCTCCAGCCGACACAAGCATCCTCCAAAAGGGCCTCATAGAAACAGATAACTGGTGCCAGAGCCATGGCCTCAAGCTAAATGCCAAAAAGTGTATAGTCATCCCCTTTGGCAAAAACAAAGTGCCCACAAATTACCACATAGGTGGTAATCCATTAAGTACAGAAGAAGTAATTAGGGACTTGGGGACCCAAGTTGATAGCAATCTCTCATTTGACAACCACGTAGCCAAAGTGGTAAGAAAAACATTTTATATAGCCCACCTAATCATGAAGGGATTCACATCTAGATCAGGGGAGGTCATCGTGCCTCTTTACTCATCCCTTATCAGGCCCATAATTGAGTACAATGCCCCTTTTGGGATGTACCTTACCAGACACCTGCAGGAACTGGAAAGACCCCAAAAGTACCTCACCAAGAGGATCAAAGGGCTCAACCAGATGCCATATGCTGCCCGGTTAAAGAAACTCCAGCTCTACTCAGTGGCATACCGCCTGTTCAGAGGCGATCTGTGCCTGACGTATAAAGCCATGTCCAACCCGGAATTAATGGACATGCTGCACCTCAGAAAATCCAAATCCCATCGAGCTACATGCTCGAGAGAATTGAACCTCAGCACTGAAGTAAATAGGACATGCTGGAGGGATAGATTCATAACCTAGAGGCTCCCTTCACTCTGGAATAAAATCCCAGTCCAGGTTAGGCAGAGTCCCTCATTGACTCAATTCAAGAGGAATCTTGATGAGTGGATGGGAGATCGTAGGTTTACCCCGGGTATCACTTCTGTGTCACTGTTAGATAGAGGCACAGTATACTAACCTTGAAAAAGGGCATAGCAAAATAAATTTAAAATGGGTGGCGAAAGCCAAACACATTCTGGCTAGGCTTATAAATGCCCTAGGGCAGATAGCCTAGTATGAACCTATGAACCTATGAACCTATGAATGACAGAGGCACAGCTGATTGTAGGCTAGGAGGTTCATAGGTTCATAGGTTCATAGGTTTATACTAGGCTATCTGCCCTAAGGCATTTATAAGCCTAGCCCAAATATTTGTGGCTTACGCCACCCCTTATATGAAAAAATACTGTGCCCATTAGTTTGTTGTGCCTCTGTCCAGCAGTGACACAGAGATGATTCCCGGGGTAAACCTACGATCTCCCATCCACAGGTCTAGATTTCTCTTGAACAGAGTCAGCGAGGCGCTCTGCCTCACATGGACCGGGATTTTATTCCACAGCATAGGGAGTCTCTGAGTGATAAATCTATCCCTCCAGCACGTCCTATTTATATCCGTGCTAAGGTTTAAGTCGCTTGCTCTAGTGGTTTTGGTGGATTTGGATTTTTTGAGGTGGAGCATGTCCATTAATTCCGGGTTGGACATGGCCTTGTATGTCAGGCACATGTCACCTCTGAGCAGACGGTATGCGACTGAATAGAGCTGGAGTTTCTTCAATCTGGCAGCATATGACAGATTTTGGAGTCCCTTTATCCTTTTGGTGAGGAACTTTGGGGTCTCTCCAATTGCTGCAGATGTCGGGTGAGATACATCCCGAATGGGGCATTGTACTCGATCATTGGTCTGATAAGTGAAGAGTACAGGGAACAATGACCTCACTAGATCTGGATGTGAATCCTTCATGATCAGGTGGGCAATGTAGAAGGTCTTTCTAACCACTTTAGCAACGTGAGTGTCAAAAGAAAGGCCACTGTCAACCTGGGTCCCCAGGTCCCTGATAACCTCTTCTGTGCTTAGTGGATTGCCACCTATATGGTAGCTTGGGGTTACCTTGTTTTTCCCGAAGGGTATGACTATACATTTTGGCGCTTAACTTCAGGCCATGGCTCTGGCACCAGCTATCTGTTTCTGTGAGTCCCTTCTGAAGGATATCCGTGTCCGATGCACTTTCCACTATGGCCAGTTTGCAGTCGCCTGCAAACTTTGTCAGCCAAAGTCCTCCCATGTTGGCCTGTACTTCTGAGAAGTAGATGCCAAACAATAGGGGGCCAAGGACCGAGCCCTGTGGGACACCACTTGTGACCGGCTTGGAGTCTGACAGAGCGCCAGCAACTCTAACCCTGTGGGTTCTGTCCTTAAGCCAGTTTGCTACCCATCTTGTGACATATGGGTTTACATTTAAGCTGGTAAGTTTTTCTACAATACCTGAGTGGGGTATTGTGTCGAAAGCCTTTGCAAGGTCAAGGTAGGCTGTATGGACTGCCTTTCCCTCATCAATGGCCTTGGTGACTGTTTCGAAGAAGTCAACCAAGTTCAAAAGGCATGATCTTCCCTTGACAAAGCCAAACTGGGTCGGGTCCAATGTCTGCAAGTCCCCTATATCTTTGTTTATGAGCTCCATTATGATCCTCTCCATAGCTTTGCAGACTAGACTTGTTAAGCTTATGGGGCGGTAATTACCAGGGTCCGCCGCCTTTGTGGAGTGGGACCACAGTTGCCGTACGCCACTCCTTGGGCACGTATCCTGTGGTAAGGCTGAGATTAAACAGCTGCCTTATGTGTGGGTTTAATTCCTCATTTAGCTCATGTAGCACACAGCCGGGGACACCATCCGGTCCCATTGATGCTGTGTTTTTAGCTTTAGAGAGAGCAGCTTTCACCTGCGCATTTGAGATGTCCGGAAGCTACACTCGGCTGGGATAGTTATCTCTCCTTTAGGGGGGGAGAGGGGGTGAAGTTTGCACTGAACCTGTCTGCCAGTATGTTGGCAATGTCTGTGGGTTCAGTGATTTTTGTATCATTTTGGACTAATTCTGAGCATATCTGGGAGTTTCCACCCAGGTTCCTAACATAGCTGAAAAAGGCCTTATGATTGTCCTTTGAATCCATGGCAATTTTTCTCTCAAAATTTGCCTTAGTTGATTTTATGAGTGCTCGTATTTTTTTACTAATAATGATCAGGGGTGACTTCCCTTTTATGGATTTTGTTCTATCATGTAATAGCTTTCTCCTCTTATTGTAAAGTTTGTTAATGGCTGGGGTCCACCAGACTGGACGTTTGCCCTTTGTGGAAAGAGTCTTGGTTTTATTTGGGATTGCCTGATCCATGCAGTCCTGGAGGTGTTCATAGAAGGCATTTGTAAGGGCTTCCGCAGCTTGGGTTGTCGTTTCCTCTGGCTCAGGGGCCTTGAAGGATACCACACCAGTCTTGAGTAGTGTGAAGTTTGCTTTAGAGAAGTTCTTCACTATGGTCTTTTTTGTTTGGGGTGGGGGCGGGATGTGGATTTCCAGTGAGATTAGTTTATGATCAGATCTCACCAATGAGGGATATACTTCCGGTGTGGAGCATTTTGTCCCCATGTTTGTGACAATGAGATCTAGTATATTTTCTCCTCTCGTGGGAACAGTGACTAGCTGTTCCATGGCATTTGAATTTATGAACTCCAGGAACCGTTGGGCTAGAAAGTTAGGGCTTGAGTAATGTTCCCAGTCTATATTCGGGTAGTTGAAGTCACCCAATATGATGGTGTTTGGAGATACATTTATACCCTGCAGTGTCTTCAGGAAGGCTGTGTGGGGTTCCTGAGTTTGAGAGGGTGGCCTGTAGCATGCTACAATTTGTAGAGCAGTTTTGCCTATGGTTAGTTGCACCTGGGTGGTTTCAAGCTTCATGCGTTGCCACCAACCTGGAGGTGTGGGTATCCTTTATGAATATGGATACAGCCCTCCTTTTGTGGTGTGGTCCGGGTTTTGGGGCCGGAACGCATGATATGAGGTAAAACCTAATAGTGCCGGGTGCTCTCAGGAGCCTTGAACCAGGTTTCAGTTACAGCACAGACATCGATGTTCTCCATACTGAGAAGGGCCTCGAGTGCGTGCATTTTGAGATTTAGACTTCTGGCATTGAGCAGCATTACCCTCGGTTTCTTCCCAATTTTGTTTTCTAGGGTGGTAGGTTTAGAATTTGAGCCTTGCCTAAAAAAGGCACTATGGGGGTGGCAAGAGCCTTAGCCAATATCCGGAATCCCAGGGGTGACAGGTGCAAGCCGCCCTTGCGAAGCAGCGTGGCTTGTCAAGCATGTCATCCCAGGCAGACAGACACTGGATCCCCTTTGAATGACACCAGACATTAAGCCAATTGTTAAAGCTGATCATCTTGTCTCTATATTGTGGCATCATTCTTGGTGAAGGAAGGATACTGCTCAGGGTTAGGGTCATACCTGCCTGGGCTACATAATCAGAGAGCTCCTCTATGTCTCTTTTCATGTAGTCCAGGGAGGTGCGTCTCAGGTCGTTCACACCAGCATGGACAATGACTGTGTCATATTTGTACTTGCCGTGGAGTGACCCGAGTGCTTGTGTTATGTGGCGGATTCTAGCGCCCGATAGGCAGCTTACTGTGACCCTCTCCTTGTTCAGCCTGGTGAGTGGGACGTCAGTGTGTCTGACTATGGAGTCACCTATGACAAGTATGTTTGGTGTTGTATTTGGCCTTAAGGGCTGTGACTGCTTTGCATACTGCTTTTGTGGTTTATGTGTTGCTTGTGGGGTGTCTTGAGGTAGCAGTTGTTTGGGTGTCTGCTTTGGAGGCCTCTGCTGTTTAAGTAAATTTTTACTCAGAGACTCCGAGTATGTCTTTGTGTGTTTATGTGTTTGATTCAGTGGAGTGGTAGCATTATGTGAGGCTGGTTTTGTGGTGTGTGTAGTTGCCTTCTCCTCCTGTCTGGTCTTGCCAGTCCTGAGTTGAGAGAGCTCAGCCTCCAGTTTGGCTAAATAGCTGCATCTCGCAAGTATTTGTGTTATGTGGGAGGAGGAGAGGGTTGTCTGTGTACATGAGGCAGTTAAAACATTGCCTCAAGATTCCCAGATTCACCAGCTGGACCGGAGAGGAGATTGACAACTGACCTTTGGACATGCTAGAATAATATTGGGAAATCCTTAATTGAAAACAAGGGCCAGTGGGGAGTGAGGGTGTAGTGCTTTTAATTTTTAGTGCTGACATATAATTGCTTTAGTGAGCAAGTGCCAGGTAACTTGAGTGCAATGTGTTAAAGTAACTAAATGCAAAAACAACAAACAGTAACTTTCTTTCAAGTGAAACAAGGAAATAAGTACAGTAAGCAATGCAGATATCACTAGTGATCCACAGAAGGTGGAATTAGCTTCCAGGGAAATAACAAGCAAACAAACAACAAGCATATAAACAAAGCTAGATTCAGCAGGCCTGTACCAATTTCAGTAAGATACAGTTCAAATATTCAGGCACTATAAACATTTAACCAGAAATTCCCAGCTCAAAAGGGCAGAGTCCAGCCTCTTCTCCCACAAGAGTGCAGACCACAAACCTTCTTAATGTGAAATAACTGGCCTGAAGCCCAAGTGCCTAAACCAGAACTAATACACTTGGACACTGGGCTCTCAATCAGCAGTTCCCAACTTAGAAGGATGAAAGCTACCTGTCCTGCCACCACAGTGCTTGCCACAAACCTTCCTAATGTAAAACAACTGGTCTGAAGCCCAAGTGCTTAATCCAAAAGACTTGAATGATAGCTACACTTTAATCAAGTTACAACCAAGCAGTAATAAATACCATTGAATACTTTAGAGAATGTCTGGATTAGTGCTCAAGTTACACAAACAAAGCTAGATCCAGCAGGCCCGAATCCAGTCTATGCCACAGCAAACAAGGCACCAACTTCAGTAAGAAACAGTTCAGATATGCATGCACTATAAGCCTTTGACCAGAAATTCCCAGCTCAGAAGGGCAGAGTCCAGCCTCTCCTCCCACAAGAGTGCAGACCACGAACCCTCTTAATGTAAAATAACTGGCTTGAAAGCCCAAGTGCTTAAACCAGAATTAATACACTTTTAGAATAATAGACACTGAGCCCTCAATCAGCAGTTCTCAACCTAGAAGGATGTAAGCTACCTGTTCTGCCACAACAGTGCAGACCACAAACCCTCTCAGTGCAAAACAACTAACTGGTACGAAGCCCAAGTGTTTAAACCAAAAGGCTTAGAATGAGTTACACCAAGCAGTAATAAATACAATTGAGTATTTTAAGATGATGCAAAAGTAAAAAGAAGTAGGTAGAAACACAAGTACAGTAAAAGCAGATGAAATTTTTTTTTTTTTTTTTTTTCTGAACAAGTGCTGAGATCAAAGAAACAGATTTGAGTGCTGAAACTAGAAAACTGGCTAGTTATAAGAAAAAAACAAGCTAGAAGGCTTCCCTCAAACACAGAAGGGCTTGGGGGCTCAGAAGCCTACAAATAGTCTGTACCACTTAACAAGAAAGGCAGGAAATAAGCTTAATTTTTTTTTTCTATTTCCCAGATGCTCTCTTTGTACACAGTAGGAGTGCCTGAAATCAGAATATGATCTCACTGCACTCAGTTGAGTGAGCAGATGAGATGGGCCCAGAGGCAGGCTGAGGGGCGGGCAGTTTCAATGCCACTAAGATTAACACCAAAACAAAAACAGGGCGGGTGGGTGGGAAAAACTGAAGAGCAGAATAACTTCAGTTAAAAATTCCTTCAACACTCCTTCATACACAGTTTAAATCAAATTAAATACTGTATTTTTTTTAAAAAAAAATTGCAGATAAAGGTACTTAAATTCTCTTATACATCCAGTTGAATATAACCAAGTTCTAGCTGGCCAAGCTGAGATTTTAAAGCAGGAATTATTTCACATGCACCAGTTTAAATATGCAAGGACAGGAAATCAAAGAATGTGGCTACCCCCACACCTGTAATTACTAGCAAATAACAAAATTCAGCCAACACTAGCTTCAGTTCAAGTTACTGAAGAGCAGAATAACTTCAGTTAAAAATTCCTTCAACACTCCTTCATACACAGTTTAAATCAAATGGGTAGTTCAAGTCAGTGGAGCTGTCTCAAAGTTGTGCAGTGATGAGTTCTATATGAGCAATTTGCAGCAAAGTGGGCAATTCTGTTATAGCAGGCTTCCATTTTGCTTAGTTCAGTTTTGTTGAGATTAGTCAGAATGGGAGATGCATAGAGTAGGGTGGATAGAAGTTGGGAGCGAGCAATGACTGATCTTGTGCTGTTGGTAAGAAATGGTTTGATACGGTAGAATGATCCCAGTTTGGCATGTACTTTTTTAATAGTTAAGTTGAGATGACTATCAAATTTTAGGTGAGAGTCTATGGTTATTCCCAATAGCTTAGCCTGTGCCACTGGAGTGATTGAAGTAGCATTTGTGGAGTAGATAGTGAATTGACTGTAATCAGTGTTTTTGTTAGAACTGGTTATAATCATAAGCTGAGTTTTCTTTGGATTGAGGATAAGTTGGGTATTGGTAAGGTAGTTTTCAACATCCGAGAATGCTAGTTGAGTTGTTTGCAGGAGGGTGGGAATGTTTTGTGCAGCACAGATTAAGGTAGTGTCATTTGCATACTGAATGATAGATGCATGCTGTGTGGAGGTGTGGAGGTCATTTGTGAAGACTGTGAATAGCAGTGGCCCTAAGATAGAACCCTGTGGGACTCCGATAGTTATGAGCAGCTGAGGAGAGAGAGAATTTTCCCATTTCACAGTTTGGTACCTGTCAGTTAAGTAGCTTTGGAACCAGGTAAGAGTGGAATTTGATAGATGATATTGGTTTAGTTTGTTTAGCAGGATTTGGTGCGAGACTGTGTCAAATGCTTTGGACATATCCAAAAAAAGAGTTGACACCTGCAGACCTTCGTTTTTGAGATGGTTTACTGTGTCTGTGAAACAGAGGAGGGCTGTAGTGGTACTATGGGCAGGTCTGAAACCATGCTGAGTAGGTGACAGGATGTTGCTGTCTAGGAGATATTTTAGCACCTGGGTATGAATGCATTTTTCTAGGATCTTGGCCAGGGGGGGAGAGTAAAGCAATGGGTCTGTAGTTATTAAGTTCAGTGGAGGTCCTGCCTTTATGTATGGGTGTAACATAGGATATTTTCCAGAGTTTGGGCACATAGTTTTCAACAACTGATCTGTTTATGAGAGTGGAGATTGGGATAGCAATAGCATCTGCTGTGAGTTTCAAGAAATAGCTGGGGAGTAGGTCGGCTGCTGTTGATGAGGTTTTTTATTTTGGAGAGCATGCTTTTGATTGAAGTTGTGGAAACTGTTTTGAGGGTAAAGCTTGTATTAGTGTTATATGTGTTGGGGGGGATAGTGAGGTAGGAACTGTCCTGTGATACTAAGGATAGAATTGAGTTCACAAAGTGGGAGTTGAATTGAGTTTCGATGGGAACTTTAGTGTCAGGAGTGGTTGGTTTGGGGGTAGCCTTTTGGGTGGGTTTTAGTAGCTGGTTTACATTTTTCCAAAATTTTTGGGGGTTGTGTTGGTATTTAGTTTGTAATGTTGTGTAGTAGGACTTTTTGTCCAGCCTAATGCATTTTTTGCACAGTTGCGCAGTTCTTGGTACTTAGTTAGACTTCATGTTTCTTTGTTTTTTTGATAGTAAAGCCAGGCAGTATCCTCTGGACTTGAGGATTTGTTTGGTTTATTTACTGAGCCAGGGGTTTGTAGAGGTTCTTACCTTGATTTTACGCAATAGAGCGACAGTGTCTAGGTGTTGTAGAAATGTTTTGTTGAAATATGCTACAGCCTGGTCAAGTGGGCGGGTTTTTAGGGGGTCCAGTCACAGTTACAGAGTACAGTATTGAGGGCCTCAGGAGAGATTTTTTTTGTGTTTCTAGTGGATATATAGTTAGTGGTTTTGCATATGCTTGTTCTACTACGTATAAGGTATATTATGTTGTGGTCACTTAAGGTGTCTGGGAGACTGCCTTTGTGGGGGTAAAGTGTGGGGTTGTTAGTTAGGACCCAGTCAAGGATGGATTCCCTTTTAGATTTTTTATCAAATCTAGTTGGAATTTGGACTAGCTGCTGGTAGCCATGGAGATTTATTAGATTACTTGGTGGTTCTGATATGCAGGTGAACCAATCTAGGTTGAAATCCCCCAGAATAAGGGTTTCTTGTGAGTATGTGGAAGAACACCAGGATAAGAAGTCTTCAAGGCTAGTAGGTGTATTACCAGGTGGAATATAGATCACAGTTGTGGTGATGACCTTTTTAGCATGAAGTTGAAGTTGTGAGATAAGTATACCCCAATTATTGGGGGAGGGATAGGAGTTTGGTAATTGACGTACAGTTAAGTTGGACTTATACAGTAAGGCAGTTCCATCCCCTTTACGAAGTGGTCTGTCTTGTCTAATGATATTGTAGCCGGTAGGGAGAACGTCTGAGTTAGCTATGTTTTTATTTAGCCAGGTTTCTGTTAAAGCAACTATGTCTGGGGAGTAGTTTGCTATTGTGGCCTGGAGTTCAGGTGTTTTATTTTTGATACTTTAATATTAATATTTAGCATTAAAAGATGGTTGGTTTTGCTACTGTTGTTGATTTGCCCGGGGATGAAGATAGTGTGGGTATGTTCTGACATTTGTGTTGGAGCAGTTTGTGTTGGACAGGATGGATTTGGGCCTTATGGTGAGCCTGGTGTTAAAATGGTGATACAGATGTTGAAGTTTGTTGATGAGTGTGAGAAAGTATTGCGTTTTTTTGGAGTAGGAATGGGAGCATATTTGTTTAGTTATGAATTGGTCCGTTATGTAGTTCTTGAACAATTGTGGGCATATATTATTATAATGTGCAGTTTCTGTATATGAGAGTGCATAATGTAGTGTTGTGCTACTAAGTTTAGGGATATTGCTGGAGTGATAACTTGTGGTGTTATAAAGAATTATGAGAAGACAGACTATACTTAGTTGTGTGATAGTCATGGTTATAAAGTTTAAGTTGGCTCTAGGTGGGGGTCTGGATAGGAATTCTAGGGTTGCACTATATGTGGATGGGTAAGTAGTGTGGGTGATGTAAATAATGCCTAGTGGGAATGAGAGTGGTTGGGAGTATTCTGTGGTGGAGCAAGTTGGTGTGGTATAATGTGATCTGACTTCTCTGAGACATCTCTCAGAGTCTTGAACAAAAGACCCTAGGTTGTTGCATCTCTGAGCTAAATACAGCAGACTTGCTACAGAGGGATCCAATCAAATAAAGTCAATATTGGAGCTCAAGTCCTGTTGTTGGAATATATGAAACTTTTAGCTTAGTGTTTCAGCGGAGGTGGGTCAGACTCAAAGAACAGGAGGAAAACAATAGTAAACAGACGGCACTGTAATGCAACTATAAGCAGGTATGTACAGCTATAAAAAGCACTGAAGCACAAATCCTGGAGCAGAATTCACAGAAGTGCCACTAGAGCTATTGGATTCGTAAACGCTGCTATGTAGCAGCATTTGGCCTTTTGCAGAAGAAAAAGATTAGTGCAAAATTCAGATATCATGTCATATAGCCTAAGTTCACTAGACATTCTAGATTGTTAGATCTTTAATGGAGAAGGCATTAGCTGTGGGAGTTAAAAAGCAATGGGCAACTGCAGCTGGCACAGCCAAAGAAGTGGATGACCTCAGAGTTCTTGAAATGCATTTTTATTGAAATGAAATGAAGTGCCACAAGCATCTGCAGCAGTCAGATTTTATTATTTTGTAAAGTAGAATACATAAGAGGGGGGTTACTGTTAAGGTGATGGCAGCCACCTAACTTCATCAATAATACGAGCTCTAGCTGATTATGTTTGCAGATGACAGCAAGCTAGGAGCAGTCCTTGAATCTACAAATGACTTAGCCAGCCTGCAGGAAGGTTTGTCCCAAATAAATAACTGATACCAAAATGACAGATTGAAAATTAAAGCCAAAAAATGCATTTTCATATCCTTTGGGTAGTTATTCACCTTGGGTAACTACCACATTAACAATGCACCCCTAAGAATTGACTCAGTTGTTCAGGACTCAGGAACTCATGTGGATGGTGACCTAACCTTTGACCAGCATGTGTCCAATATTGAAAGAAAGTCCTGTTATACTGCACAGTTTATAGGTTCATAGGTTCATAGGTAGGTACTAGGCTATTGGCCCAAGGGCCTACGTAAGCCTAGCCAACAAGGTTCCCTGGCTTACGCCACCCAAGAAAGTTATTTTCCTGTGCCACTGTCGAGCAGAGACACAGAAGTGATCCCTGGGGTGTATTTCCTATTTCCCATCCACTCATCAAGATTTTTCTTGAAGAGTGCTAATGAAGAACTTTACTTGACATAGATGGGTAGCCTGTTCCAGAGTATGGGAAGTCTCTGGGACAGGAATCTATCCCATCCCTTATAAACAAAGCAGTTGTGTCTAGATCTAGGGATGTCATTGTCCTTCTTTACTCAGCTGTCATTAGGTCAGTCATTGAATATAATGTCCCCTTTGACAAGTATCTGTCCAGACACATGCAGCAAATGGAACACCTACAGAGATACCTTGCTAAATGGATACAAGACTAAACAATATGTCCCATGTAAACTAACTCACAGCCCTGCCACTATACTCAGTATCCTACAGATTGTTAAGCGATGATATGTGTCTAACATACAAGGCATCATCTGACCCAGTACTGATGGATTTATTTCACATCAGCAAGTCAAATAGTATCAGAAATAGTCTAGGGACCTAAACCTCTTCTGCAGTATCAACAGAATGGTTTGGGGGGACAGGTATATCTTGGAGAGGATACTGCTGCACCAGAACAGGCTCCCCATCCACGTAAAATAAAGCTCATCCCTGTCCATATTCAAATACAGCTTGGAACTATGGATGGGAAACAGAAAATTTACCACATGACTGCCCAGTCTACTACTAATGGACATATACTTTATTCCATGAATGGATCTCTTCAAATTATCTATGGTATGATCCCAGTTATTCTCACTAGGAGTAATATATAATTATCAACCACAAGATGGGTAATGCCAGTGTAACACCAAATGGAATAATTTAATTCAAGCACTAATAGGGAAAAATGGCTAGTCTTCAAATGGCCGGCAAGGAGCAGCTAGCCTAGTATTTACCTTTTAACCTATAAGGCAGAAATGTTTGCTCTTTGTATGTTTCTCATATGAATATGTAGATGTTCATGAGACGCAGAATCTTTGCTGGCTGTGGGTGCAGGCAGTACCATTTATTAGAAGAGCATATTCAAAATATAAAAGGATGCTTAGCCTGTTTTGACAGCAGATTATTAACACTGTAGCATATATATGTATATATATATATATATATATATATATATATATTTATATATATATATATATATATAAAATAGCAGAGAGTTTATGCACATATTGTGAATAAGGGAGGTAAACATTTGTTGAGCCAGACACCCATTATATTTGTAAGCCTGGGCACTTTCCAGTGATCTGGAGTCTAGGTCTGAGATGTTCCTTTTTTCTTTGTACATATTAAGCCACTTCAGGGTACCAAAAAGCATCATTGTTTAGACCCTTTTCTATATTATTAAATCCATTTACTCAAATGAGGAGCAAAATCGTATTTTACCGTTCTTAAGGGAGTTGATAAATAGAGAAACATAGTTCACAGAAGCACAAATCATCACATCAGCTTGTAAAGAAACATGTCCAGTACTTATTATTAATGCCCACCCCTCCAGGCATGTCTAAAGGTCAGTTCCCTGTGCTTTCTCCTATTAACCTGGTGAACTTGGGAGATGCACTTATATATCCAAATTGGAAGCCACACACTCTCCAGCCAAGACCTGAATAGCTGGTCAAGAGGAGAAGGTCAGCACTTGCACCACACCACATGGAACACATAGCCCTCTGGAACACACACCAGCACTGCCTTCACATAAAAACACAAACTACACACCCAGCTTTGTGGAGGCTCTCAATAAAAATCTACCCAAACAGCAGAGACCTCCAAGGCAGAAATGCACTTGACCACCACAACACAACACTAATCACAAGACACATAACTCTCCTAAACAGTGTGCCACTCAACCAAAGCCCCTAAAGCAAAACAGCATGCCCAACACACTAGTCATAGGTGACTCGATAGTGAGGTACACTGATGTCCCACTCACTAGGTTGAATAAGGAGAAAGTAACAGTTAGCTGCCTGTCAGGTGCCAGGATCTGCCACATAACGCACTCACTTAGGTCCCTCAACAACAGGGACAAATATGACTCTGTCATTGTACATGTGGGTGTGAATGACCTAAGATGTACCTCCCTGGACTACATGAAAAGAGACATGGAGGAGCTCTCAGATTATGTAGCCCAGGCGGGTATGACCCTAGCCCTGAGCAGCATCCTACCATCACCCAGAATGATACCACAGTACAAGTAGAAAATTATTGATTTCAACAACTGGCTAAGTTTCTGGTGTCATTCTAAGGCGATCAAGTATTTGTCTGCCTGGGATGACATGATTGACAGACCAGAAATGGCCTGCATCTGTCACCCCTGGGTTTCCAGATACTGATCAAGGCTCTTGCCACCCCTATAGTGCCTTTTTAGGCAGTGTTCCAAAGACCAAATAACCACCGTAACAGCTATAAACAAATGCAATCTGAGGGTCATGTTGCAAAAAACTAGATGTCTAAATTTCAAAATGCCAATGCCACCAAAAAGAGATTAATTAAATAAATAAATACCACAAGCGACAACTGCCACAAATCACAAATGAAATGCAGATAAATAAATTTATTGCACTTAGTGCCTTGGCTCCCAAGCCTTCACAGAGTAAAAAACACTTCCAAAAAGCAAGTTTAAATACACAAATCCAATAAAAACTTAATAGCCCATCCCACTGCTAATAAATTAATTAGATTAAATATTTCCAATTACATTCTTTATTTAACCCTAAACGTTCCAAGATATTAAATTTTAGGATATACAATGTTTCTTTTTTCAAAAGTTTATCTTTTAGACTTACATTTTCCCCCATCGATATTTCCACTTTTTCCAAAATACAACCACAAATTCCTTTAGGATTAGAATTGTGAAACTCAGAAAAGTGGTTACCCAAAGGGCTATCCATTTTCACATTTTTAATGTCCCTCACATGTTCTTGAAAGCGTACTTTAAAACTTCTATTAGTTTCCCCAACATAAAACTTGTTACATACACATTTCAAAGCATAGACAACACCTAGAGTATTACAATCAAAATTCTTCCTACTAGTAAAAAAAAAAACATCCATTAATGCTTGCAAAAGAGCTTTTTTGGAAGTGTTTTTACTCTGTGAAGGCTTGGGAGTGGAGGCACTAAGTGCAATAAATGTATTTATCTGCATTTCATTTGTGATTTGCGGCTGTTGTTGCTTGTGGTATTATTTATAAATCTCAAAATGCACTCACTAGCACTCCTTAAAATGGAGAACATTGACATTTGTGCTATAACAGAGACCTGGTTTAAAGCAACAGAAAGAGCCCCTGCATTACCAGGCTATAACTCATTCCACACCTTTCAGCACCAGAACTTGGACAGAAGCTCCAAAGGCAGTGGCGTTTCCATATTCATAAAGGATGCACACATCTCCAGACTGGTAGCCCAACATAACGCATCAGAGATACTTCAGGTGCAACTAACATTGGGTAAGACAGCGATTCAGGTCGTAGCCTGCTATAGGTCCCCAACCATGTCCCAAGACTCACACTCTACATTCCTATACACCCTGGAGATTATTACGGTCCAACCTAACACTCTCATACTGGCCGACTTCAACTACCCCTCCACTAACTGGGAAAACTACTCATGTACCAATACACTTGCCCAAAGTTTTCTGGAATTCATTAATTCCAATGCCCTAGACCAGCTCATTCTTACCCCCACTAGAGGTAGCAACATCCTTGACCTGGTCATTACTAACATGGGAGACCATTGCTCTACACCAATAGTCAACTCCTCCCTGGTTAGATCCGACTACAAACTAATCACCTTGGAAATACACATCCTTCCCACCCCCCCACCCCCCATGCCCTGCAAAGGTAACCACAATGAAAAACTTCTCCAAAGCTGACTCAAATCTGAGGTGGCTAACTTCATAGCACCAATACAAATGGAGAATAGTTGCATGACTGCTGAATCATACAACAATGCACTGTACGAACACGTACACAAATGCATGGATCTCGCCATATCCAATAGAACCAAGACGCTCTCCTCTAAGAAAAGAAAGCCAATCTGGTGGTCCCGTGCCATAAACAAACTCTACAACAGAAGGAGTAAACTGATGTGGAATAAGATGAAGTCTCAAGACTGGAATAACTCCCTTATCAGCCTCAATAAAAAGTTGAGATCCCTCATTAAATCCTCTAAAGCTAGCTATGAAAACAGGATTGCAGCAGATAGTAAAGGCAACCACAAGGCCTTCTATAGTTATGTAAATAATCTCCACAGCAATACCCAGATTTGCTCTGAGCTACTGCACCTATAGCAAGCCAACAGATATTGCCAATATACTGGCCAACAGATTCATTGCCAACTTTACCCCTCCCTCACAAAGGACCAATCACAATACCAGTAGATTGTCAGGCACCCAGTATTACTGCTACACAGGTTAAAAACAGCACTGTCCAAGGCCAAGAATACAGCTTCTATGGAACTTGACAATATCCCTGGCTGTGTTCTACATGAACTACAGAGTGAACTGACACGTCACCTGTGTGCCCTGTTCAATCACAGCCTCACCTCAGGCTTTGTTCCTACCAAATGGTGCACTGCTACAGTCATTCCTCTCCACAAAGGGGGAGTGATTACAGACCCTGGGAACTATCGCCCCTTTAGCCTGACAAGTCTGATATGCAAAGCTATGGAGCACATCATCATGGACCTAATAAACAAGGATATAGGGGAATCTCCAAACTCTGGATCCCACACAGTTTGGTTTTGTGAATGGTAGATCATGCCTGCTCAACCTGGTCGACTTCTTTGAGTCAGTCACCAGAGTGTGGATGAAGGCAGGTTGGTTCATACAGCCTACCTTGATCTAGCCAAGGCCTTTGATACCATTCCCCACTCAGGAATTATAGAAAAACTCACTAAGCTAGGCATCAACCCCTATATCACTAGGTGGGTTGCAAACTGGCTCACAGATAGAACCCACAGTGTGAAAGTAGCTGACTCCAAGTCAGACTGCTGACCAGTCACGAGTGGAGTCCCACAGGGTTCGGCCCTGGGTCCTCTCCTGTTTGATATTTACTTCTCTGAAGTCCAGGCCAACACAAAGGGACTCTGTCTGACAAAGTTTGCAGACGATTGCAAGTTGGGAGCTATTATTAACTCCCCAAGTGATGTTGACATCCTACAGAAAGGCTTCAATGAGACCAAAAACTGGTGTCAGAACCATGGCCTTAAGCTCAATGCTAAAAAATGTGTCATAATCCCATTTGGGAAAAACTCAGTTCCCATGAATTACCACATCGATGGTAGTCCACTGAACACAGAAGGCATTATAAGAGATCTGGGAACACAGGTTGACAGCTACCTCTCTTTTAATCACCACATTGCCACTGGGGTCAAAAAGTCCTTCTATGTGGCACATCTCATTACTAAGGGTTTTGCATCCAGGAAGAAAGAGGTCATTGTCTCCCTCTACTCTTCTCTTATTAGGCCAATCATCAAGTACAATGCCCCATTTGGCATGTACCTCACTAGACACCTGCAACAACTGGAGATGCTGCAAAAGTACCTCAAAAAGAGGATCCTAAGCCTTAAACACTTGTCCTATATGGACAGACTCAAAAACCTCCAACTATTCTCTGTCTCATATCGTCTACTTAGAGGCGATCTCTGCTTGACTTACAAAGCCATGTCTGGCCCAGGTCTGTTAGAAATGCTACATCTAAAGAAATCCCAATCTCTCTATACCACATGCTCCAAAGACCACTACCTCATTACCACAATCAACAGAACATGCTAGAGGGACAGGTTCATAACCCAGAGACTGCTCGTGCTATATAATAGACTTCCTATACATGTCAAATAGAGAACCTCACTGGCCCTCTTTGAGAGAAATCTTGATGAGTGGATGAAATAGAAAATTCACCCCGGGGATCACTCCAGTGGCTCTCACCAAACTCCAACATCTGTATAACCATTTTAACTCCAGGCTCACAATAAGTGGGGATATCCACCCCAACCCAGGCCCAAATCCATCCTGTCCAACACAAACTGCTCCAACACAAATGTCAGAATATAACACCCCCACTTTCTTCATCCCTGGGCAAATCAACAACATCAGCAAAACCAACCATCTTTTAATGCTAAATATTAATATTAGAAGTATCAAAAATAAAATACCTGAACTCCAGGCCACAATAGCACACTACTCCCCAGACATAGTTGCTTTAACAGAAACCTGGCTAAATAAAAACATAGCTAACTCAGAAGTTCTCCTTACCGGCTACAATATCATTAGACAAGACAGACCACTTCGTAAAGGGGGTGGAACTACCTTACTGTACAATTCCAATTTAATTGTCTGTCATTTACCAAACTCCTACCCCTCCCCCAATAATTGGGACATACTTATCTCACAACTTCAACTTCACCCTAAAAAGGTCATCACCACAATTGTGATCTATATTCCACCTGGTAATACACCTGCTAGCCTTGAAGACTTCTTATCCTGGTGTTCTTCCACATACTCACAAGAAACCCTTATTCTGGGGGACTTCAACCTAGATTGGTTCACCTGTATATCAGAACCACCAAGTAATCTAATAAATCTCCATGGCTACCAGCAGCTAGTCCAAATTCCAACCAGATGTGATAAAAAATCTAAAAGGGAATCCATCCTTGACTGGGTCCTAACTAACAACCCCACATTGTACCCTCACACAGGCAGTCTCCCAGACACCTTAAGTGACCACAACATAATATACTTTATACGTAGTAGAACAAGCATATGCAAAACCACTAACTATATATCCACTAGAAACACAAAAAAATTCTCTCCTGAGATCCTCAACACTTTACTCTGTAACTGTGACTGGACCCCCCCCCCCCTAAAAACCCTCCCATTTGACCAGGCTGTAGCATATTTCAACAATATTTCTACAACACCTAGACACTGTCACTCCATTGCGCAAAATCAAGGTTAGAACCTCTACAAACACCTGGTTCAGTAAAGAAACCAAACAAATCCTCAAGTCCAGAGACACTGCCTGGCTTTAATAAAAAAAAAAAACAAAGAAACACAAAGCCTAACTAAGTACCAAGAGCTGCGCAACCGTGCAAAAAATGCATTAAGCTGGACAAAAAATCCTACTACACAACATTACAAACTAAATACCAACACAACCCACAAAAATTTTGGAAAAATGTAAACCAGCTACTAAAATCCACCCAAAAGGCTACCCCCAAACCAACCACCCCTGACACTAAAGTTCCCATCGAAACACAATTCAACTCCCACTTTGTGAACTCAATTCTATCCTTAGTATCACAGGACAGTTCCTTCCTCACTATCCCCCCCAACAAAAACAACACTAATACAAGCTTTACCCTCAAAACAGTTTCCACCACTTCAATCAAAAACATGCTCTCCAAACTAAAAACCTCATCAACAGCAGCCGACCTACTCCCCAGCTATTTCTTGGAACTTACAGCAGGTGCTATTGCTATCCCAGTCTCCACTCTCATAAACAGATCAATTGTTGAAAACTATGTGCCCAAACTCTGGAAAATATCTTATGTTACACCCATACATAAAGGTGGGACCTCCACTGAACTTAATAACTACAGACCCATTGCTTTACTCTCCCCCCTGGCCAAAATCCTAGAAAAATGCATCCATACCCAGATGCTAAACTATCTCCTAGACAGCAACATCCTGTCACCTACTCAGCATGGTTTCAGACCTGCCCATAGTACCACTACAGCCCTCCTCTGCTTCACAGACACAGTAAACCGTCTCAAAAATGAAGGCCTACAAGTGTCAACTCTTTTTTTGGATATGTCAAAAGCATTTGACACAGTCTCACACCAAATCCTGCTAAACAAACTAAACTAATATCATCTATCAAATTCCACTCTTACCTGCTTCCAAAGCTACTTAACTGGCAGGTACCAATCTGTGAAATGGGAAAATTCTCTCTCTCCTCAGCTGCCTATAATTATAGGAGTCCCAGAGGGTTCTGTCTTAGGACCACTACTATTCACAGTCTTCACAAATGACCTCCATACCTCCATACCTCCACACAGCATGCATCTGTAATTCAGTATGCAGATGACACTACCTTAATCTGTGCTGCA
This sequence comes from Protopterus annectens, assembly GCF_019279795.1. Classification (NCBI taxonomy): domain Eukaryota; kingdom Metazoa; phylum Chordata; order Ceratodontiformes; family Protopteridae; genus Protopterus; species Protopterus annectens. Next base: position 1,543,652,003 of record NC_056745.1, on the reverse strand, counting down.
CAAAACACCCTCCTGCAAACAACCCAACCATAATTCTCTGACGTTGAAAACTGCCTTACCAAAGCCCAACTTATCCTCAATCCAAAGAAAACTCAGCTTATGATTATAACCAGTTCTAACAAAAACACTAACAGTCAATTCACTATCTACTCCACAAATGCTACTCCAATTGCTCCAGTGGCACAGGCTAAGCTATTGGGAATAACCATAGACTCCCACCTAAAATTTGATAGTCATCTCAACTTAACTATTAAAAAAGTACATGCCAAACTGGGGTCACTCTACTGTATCAAACCATTTCTTACCAACAACACAAGATCAGTCATTGCCCACTCCCAACTTCTATCCACCCTACTCTATGTATCTCCCATTCTGACTAATCTCAACAAAACTGAACTAAGCAAAATGGAAGCCTGCTATGACAGAATTGCCTGCTTTGATGCAAATTGCTCATATAGAACTCATCACTGTACTGCTTTGAGACAGCTCCACTGGCTTGAACTGCCCAACCTCCTAACCTACAATCAGCTCTGCCTCTGCCATTCTGTCTATTACTTCCCCAATAAGTGTCCTGCCCTCAAAAACCTAGTACAACATCACTCAGCCAAAAGGCCTCTTAGATCATCAAGCAAACTACTACTAGAAGTCACCAACAGCTGCAGTAGCTTTGGAGATGCACTATATAGTAGTTCAGTGGCTAAAAAATGGAACTCTGTCCCCACTAGCATTCAAAACACATCATCCAAAGCCTCCTTTAAAGACCTCATCAGGAAACATCTCAAGCAAAGTTGGCAGTGCCATGATTGCTCCCCAGGCTAGTGAAAGTGGATAACATATACATACTAAATCTAGAGCACTTAATAATAGTTTTCAATCTTACTCACAAACACTGGCTAATCTACAGTGTATGTACTGTACCTGTGTACTATGCATGTATTCTACCTATGTTCCAAATTTCAGCTGTACACCACAAATCTATTAATTACCTTTATTTTTAAAATTAATATTTTTTTGTTTGTTCTCTCCACTGTAACTGTTTATGTGCCGCATACCACTGTAAAAACATGTCTCTTGTAATTTGTGTGTATACTGATTATGTCTAAATAACTAAATGTGCCTGTAATTTTTCTTTGTGGAGCTTTTCTTCCCAGGCCTCTGCTGAAAAAGGGCCTTTTTGGCTCAATCAGACACCCCCGGTTAACAAATGTAAAATAAATAAAAATAAAACTAAATACTTGACAGAAGCACTGGGAACTAAGGTTGGGTGGCATGATGCCAGGGTAATCCTATGGGCTAGGATTGTAAAGACTCTAGGGCCATTAGCCTAGTATACACCTATGAACCTATGAACCTATGTCACTGATGCCTGACTTTATGTATAATGTAAAAAGCATAGGCCACATACAGAGTCATCGAGAACTTTGGTTCTTTATTAGCGGAAATGGATACTGCTCTTCTTCAATTGTTACTTAGATAAATTTGTGATGAAAGCAGTTGGTTAACAAACTGAAGGTAATGGAGAAGAGACCACAGATAAACAAACATTTAACCAGTAGATTATGGTCCACCTAGTCAAAGGCCTTAAAACATCCATAAATACAGTATCACTGAGCTAACCCACTGCCAACTTACATTGCAAAACACTGACTGGTTATGAGGGCTTATAGTGTAGTATTTTACTATGATCATTCCTAAATCCATGTTAGTGGCTATGAGGTAAGCCATATATCTTAGAAAAGGTGTGGCCCAAAGAAGGGATTTGTACAGGGAAGAATAAACAAGTATGGGAAATTTGTACTGGTAGGCTTAGAAAGAGTTCAGGAGAAGCTTAAAGCTAGCAAGCTTTGTACTGCTTTCATACCAGAAGTGAGGCAGAAGGTTTTAAAGCAAGTTATGCCTTGCATATGGCAGCTACAATTTGTCAGATACCTTTTCCTGAGTATTGGAAGTTCAAATACTGAACTGCATAGATAATCCTTTTTTGCTTTGGAATATTTGCAGACTTTCTATACTCTGACAAGACTGGTAAGGCAGAAATTATGAGAGTCCACTGCTGTTTTTCTTGGTTGAGAATAAAACAAAAAAGGTGCCCCTAGTGCATGTATGATAATGTCAATCCACTCTCCTTACTCTGTTTATAGTAACTTGCCTATGATGCAGTTCCATACTACATGTACATGTTAATACTTCATTGCAGCACAATGTTAAATGTGTTAAACCGTATAAACACAGTAAAATCTCAATGTAATTATCAGTGCCAGTAATGCATTAAATGTATTATTTGAATGTTAAATAGTACTAATGGTTAAGTATCACAGCTGCAATGTCAATATTGCATTATTTAGTTGCACTAGCTCATGGACTAGTATTAAGTAACTGAATTATTTAGAACATTGGCTCTCATGTTATTATTTAGAACATTGGCTCTCATGTTATTATTTAGAACATTGCCTCTCATGTTATTATTTAGAACATTGGCTCTCATGTTATAAGACATATTTCTTCCTTTTAAAGAAGAATCTGCCCACTACACTGATATTTTAGTCATAAAACTATGCATGAGATGAGTTTTAAATAAGATATAATTTTGTAGTATGTGTTAAAATCTTGTGCAGAGAGACAGGTTCAGGATCAGTTTGATCCTTTTTGCCTATAAGCTGACCACTAATCGGAGGAAAAAGGTACAAATTATGACCAGGAATGTTTATTTCAGTAGCAGTGATCCTACAGAAGAACTGCAGAGGTACCACGGTATTGTTAATAGCTTTCAAATGGGAAGGCAGATATGAATTTAGGACTGAGGGCTAGGAATATTATGTTTATTAAACACAAAAATGAAAAATTTGTCCCATTCATAAAATCATATGCCTGTCCTAGGTAATATGTGTCTTTTTTTTTTTTACATTTTTTGGCCCCCTTGGGACATCATTGTCACTGATCCAGCCCTTAGAGCCTCACATCAGCACTAGGTCTATCAGATTGTTTCCTATACCCCCCAGAGTTACTCTGGTATCACTGATGCTGATTGTGGATCCTAAGGGCATCATGGGAGCTTGGCTATCTCTACTTCCACCCTAGGGTTTTGTTTTAGATACACTACACATTTCCTGTCCCACCTTCCACACTCATTTATTCCTCCTAAGGCAAATCCCTTCTTTGGGTCACACCTTTCCTAAGAGAGTATCATCAGGTAATGCCTTCCCACTAGGGATGGGCATGCCAATCCCTCTGTGCCTCTCTGTCAGGTGCCCGAGACACTAATCAAACACTGGTCGACTGAGCCATACTTGCTTTATCCATCCATCCACTAGAGTGGCTTGGGTGGTATAGTTTCATAGTTTCATAGTATAGTACTAGGCTATCTGCCCTGGGGCATTTGTAAGCCTAGCCATTGTGATGTGGCTTTTGCCACCCCATGAAATGGTACAAAAATGTACAGAATAAATCTAGAATACTGTGCCTCTGTCTAGTAGTTGACACAATGAAGGTCCCCTTATATAATAGAATTAGTTTACTGTGCCCCTGTCTAGCAGTGACACAGATGTGACCCCTGGTGTAAACCTACGATCTCCCATCCACTCATCAAGATTTCTCTTGAAGAGAGTCAGTGAGGGGCTCTGCTTAATATGAACTGGGATCCTGTTCCAAAGCATGGGAAGTCTCTGGGTTATGAATCTATCCCTCCAGCATGTCCTATTCATACTTGTGCCGAGGTTTAAGTCTTTAGCTCTCGTGGTCCTGATGGATTTGGATTTTTTGAGGTGGAGCATGTCCATCAGATCCTGATTGGACATGGCCTTGTACGTCAGGCAGAGATCACCTCTGAGCAGGCAGTATGCTACTGAATAGAGCTGAAGTTTCTTTAGTCTGGCAGAATAAGACATATGTTGGAGACCCTTGATCCTTTTGGTGAGGTACTTTTGTGGTCTCTCCAGCTGTTGCAAATGCCGGGTGAGGTACATACCAAATGGGGCATTGTACTCAATCATGGGTCTGATGAGGGAGGAATATAGGGGTACAATGACATCCTTGGATCTGGATGTGAATCCCTTCATGATGAGGTGTGCAAGGTAGAATGTTTTTCTAACCACTTTGGCAACGTGGGTGTCAAATGAGAGGTCGCTGTCTACTTGGGTCCCTAGGTCTCTGATTACTTTTTCCGTACTCAGTGGGTTGCTGTCTATGTGATAATTTGTGGGTACTTTGTTTTTCCAAAAGGGATGACTATACATTTTTTGGCATTTAGTTTAACGCTGTGACTACGGCACCGGTTGTCCGTTTCAGTGAGGCCTTTTGTAGGATGTGTGTGTCTGCTGGTGTATCGACTATGGCGCCTAGTTTGCAGTCATCTGCGAACTTTGTCAGCCACAGCCCTCCCATGTTTGCTTTAACATCTGAGAAATAAATGCTGAACAAGAGGGGTCCCAGGACAGATCCCTGTGGGACACCACTTGTGACTGGCTTTGAGTCTGACATTGCTCCAGCGATTTTAACTTTATGGGTTCTGTCCTTTAGCCAGTTTGCAACCCATCTAGTGACATAAGGGTTTACTTTTAAGCTGTTTAGCTTATCTATGATGCCTGAGTGGGGTATTGTGTCGAAGGCCTTAGCCAAGTCCAGGTATGCTGTATGGACTGCTTTGCCCTCATCAATGGCTCTAGTGATTGTTTCGAAAAAGTCAACCAGGTTTAAAAGGCAGGATCTGCCCTTTACAAAGCCGAACTGGGTGGGGTCAACTGTCTGTAGGTCCCCTATGTCTCTGTTTATGAGTTCCATAATGATTCTTTCCATAGCTTTGCAGACCAGGCTAGTTAAGCTTATGGGACGGTAGTTTCCAGGGTCTGTAGAGGCACCCCCCTTGTGGAGTGGGACCACTGTTGCTGTACGCCAGTGTTCAGGTACATATCCCGAAGTAAGGCTAAGGTTAAATAGCATTTTTATGTGTGGGTTTAGCTCCTCTTGGAGTTCACATAACACGCACCCAGGGATACCGTCAGGTCCCATTGATGCTGTGTTTTTTGCTTTGTTTAGGGTGGTTCTCACTTGGACATCTGAGATGACAGGGAGATTACATTCAGCTGGGATAAGTATTTCTTCTTTTGGGGTGAAGGAGGGAGAAATTTGCACTGAACCTGTCAGCCAGAATGTTAGCAATATCTGTGGGTTCAGTGTATTTTTTGTTGTTGTGAACCAACTCTGAGCATATCTGAGGGTTTCCGCCCAGGTTTCTAACATAGCTGAAGAAGGCTTTGTGGTTATCTTTAGTGTCCTTAGCGATTTTTCTCTCAAAGTTTGCCTTGGATGTTTTTATGAGAGAACGTAGTTTTCTGCTAATGTTGATCAGAGATGTCTTCCCTTCATGGGATTTCGCTCTGACGTGCAGTAGCTTCCTTCTTTGTTATACAATTTGTTTATGGCTGAGGTCCACCAGACAGGACGCTTACATTTGGTGGAGAGGGACTTGGATTTGTTTGGGATTGCATGATCCATGCATTCTTGGAGATGTCCATAGAAAGCATTTGTGAAGGATTCGGCATTGTGGGATGTGGTATCCACTGGCACAGTGGGCTTAAAGGATACCATCTCAGTCTTAAGAAGAGTGATGTCTGCTTTTGAGAAGTTTTTCACTGTGGTCTTTTGTGCTGGGGGTGGAGGTGGGATATGAATATCCAGGGTGATTAGTTTGTGGTCAGATCTCACTAGTGAGGGGTATACTTCCGGTGTGGAGCATTTTGTCCCCATGTTTGTGATGATCAGGTCTAGTATATTATCTCCCCTAGTGGGAGAGGTGACTAGTTGTTCCAGTGCATTTGAATTTATGAATTCCATGAACCTTTGGGCTAGGGTATTAGGGCTAGAATAATGTATCCAATCTATGTTTGGGTAGTTGAAGTCTCCCAGTATGATGGTATTTTGTGATACATTCATATCCTCCAATGTCTTCAGGAAGGCTGAGTGGGGTTCTTGAGATTGGGAGGTTGGTCTGTAACATGCTACCAGTTGTATAGCAGTTTTGCCTATGGTTAGTTGCACCTGTATGGTCTCTGATGCTTCATGTGTTGCTACTAACCTGGAGGTGTGGGTGTCCTTTATGAATATGGACACTCCCCCTCCCTTTGTGGTTCGGCCCAGGTTTTGGGGCCAAAAAGCATGATACAAGGTATAGCCTGGTAGTGCTGGGGTGCTCTCAGGAGCCTTGAACCAGGTTTCAGTTACTGCACAGACGTCAATGTTCTCCATGCTGAGGAGTGCATCAAGTGCCTGCATCTTGAGATTTAGACTTCTGGCGTTGAGCAGCATTACCCTTAGTTTTTTTCCATTTTTGTTTTCTAAGGAGGTGGGTTTGTCTTTTGAGCCTTGCCTAAAAAAGGCACTATGGGGGTGGCAAGAGCCTTAGCCAATATCCAGAAGCCCAGTGGTGACAGGTGTAAGCCATCCCTTGTGAAGCAGCGTGGCTTGTCCAACATATCATCCCATGCAGACAGACATTGGATCCCCTTAGAATGACACCAGTACTTGAGCCAATTGTTAAAGCTGATCATCTCGTCTTTGTATTGTGGTATCATTCTTGGTGAGGGCAAGATGCTGCTCAGGGTCAGGGTCATACCAGCCTGGGCTACATAATCGGAGAGCTCCTCTATGTCTCTTTTCATGTAGTCCAGGGAGGTACGTCTCAGGTCATTCACACCAGCATGGACAATGATGGAATCATATTTGTACTTGCTTTGGAGTGACCTGAGTGTGTGTGTGTTATGTGGTGGATCCTAGCTCCCGATAGACAGTTCACAGTCACCTTCTCCTTGTTCAGCCTGGTCAGTGGGACATCAGTGTGTCTGACTATGGAGTCACCTATTACTAGTGTATCAGGCAAGGTGTTTGGCCTTAAGGGCTGTGATTGGTCGACACACTGATTTTTTGAAGTATGTGTTGCATGCGTTTTGTTTTGAGGTGGTGGATTTTTGGATGTCTGCTTTGGGAGCCTCTGTTGTTTTGGTAAGTTTTTTATTAGAGCCTCCGAGTATGTCTTTCTGTTTTTATGTGTTTGGTATGCAGTTGTGGTAGGTCTATGTGGGACTGGGATTGTTGTGTGTGTGGTTGCCATCTCCTCCTGTCTGGTCATGCCAGCCCTGAGTTGAGAGAGTTCAGCCTCCAGTTTGGCTATATAGTTGCATCTCTCACATGTATTTGTGTTTGTTGGGAGGAGGAGAGGGTTGTCTGTGTACATGAGACAATTGTAGCATTGTCTCAAGATACCCAGATTGACCAGCTGAACTGGAGACGACGCCAGTAATCTACCACTCGACATGCTAGAACAGTATAAGGGAGTGGTATACCTTTAAGGGAAGTGGATATTCACAGGGGTGGTAAGTAGATGTAGTGCTTTACTTAGTAAGAGAGTGCTTACTTAGTAGAGAAGTATTGAGAACAAATGCTAGGCTTATAATACAGTGAGTAGTCTGGTTATACTAAGAGTAGAGCTTCCTTAAGGGAAAATTTGAAGAGCAGACTTGGCTGAGTCAGAAAAAGTTTAACCTTGTTTAACCGGTGCTGCACAATGCGCACGACCGTGCAAAGCCATGCAAACGCGGATTTTAAACAGTGAACTACAAAAGAGCTAGAAATGGTCCAAAACAACCAATTACTACAGCTTCTTGTGCTGAGGTCACTTCCCCCAAGGACAGGTAGGCTGCTCAAGGCTCCCCACTCCCACTGGTGAGCAAAGAAACTTCCTTCTATCCAAGTAAGGTAATGGACAACACAGGAACTACACCACAGCCCAGAATACAGCAATGCCTGTAAACTGGTCTAAACTAGTCGAGGAAGGCAGGAAAACAAGGATTTTTTTTTGTTTTTTTGTTTTTTTTAGTAGAAACACACAGAAAATGCAGAAACAGTGATAAATTAGTTACACAGGCTAGCACACTTTAGTGGGCAGCCTCCACAGTTAAATTAAACAAACAAACAAGCAAACTTTCAATCAAATTCGACTAAAATGTAACTTTAAGTGTAGATTTTAAAATAATGCAGCAATCAGTTAAAAACAGTTCAGGCTAGTTCAAGGTAAGCTACAGAAGCTATTTCAAGTGAAAAAAAAGCAAAGATACTTAAATCCAGAAGGTAGTCGCTTTTCTGAGTTCCCTGCTGCTAGGACCACTCTATAAACCCACGTGGAGCTAGTCTGAGCAGTATAGCCAGAAAAAAACACCCAGAGGTGGATTTTAAACAGTGAACTACAAAAGAGCTAGAAATGGTCCAAAACAACCAATTACTACAGCTTCTTGTGCTGAGGTCACTTCCCCCAAGGAAGCTCAAGGCTCCCCACTCCCACTGGTGAGCAAAGAAACTTCCTTCTATCCAAGTAAGGTAATGGACAACACAGGAACTACACCACAGCCCAGAATACAGCAATGCCTGTAAACTGGTCTAAACTAGTCGAGGAATGCGGGAAAACAAGGATTATTTTTTTGGTAGAAACACGCAGAAAATGCAGAAACAGTGATAAATTAGTTACACAGGCTAGCACACTTTAGTGGGCAGCCTCCACAGTTAAATTAAACAAACAAACAAGCAAACTTTCAATCAAATTCGACTAAAATGTAACTTTAAGTGCAGATTTTAAAATAATGTAGCAATCAGTTAAAAAACAGTTCAGGCTAGTTCAAGGTAAGCTACAGAAGCTATTTCAAGTGAAAAAAAAGCAAAGATACTTAAATCCAGAAGGTAGTTGCTTTTCTGAGTTCCCTGCTGCTAGGACCACTCTGTAAACCCACGTGGAGCTTGTCTGAGCAGTATAGCCAGAAAAAACGCCCAGAGGCAGATTTTAAACAGTGAACTACAAAAGAGCTAGAAATGGTCCAAAACAACCAATTACTACAGCTTCTTGTGCTGAGGTCACTTCCCCGAGGACAGGTAGGCTGCTCAAGGCTCCCCACTCCCACTGGTGAGCAAAGAAACTTCCTTCTATCCAAGTAAGGTAATGGACAACACAGGAACTACACCACAGCCCAGAATACAGCAATGCCTGTAAACTGGTCTAAACTAGTCGAGGAAGGCGGGAAAACAAGGATTATTTTTTGTTTTTTTTCTTTTTTTTGGTAGAAACACACAGAAAATGCAGAAACAGTGATAAATTAGTTACACAGGCTAGCACACTTTAGTGGGCAGCCTCCACAGTTAAATTAAACAAACAAACAAGCAAACTTTCGATCAAATTCGACTAAAATGTAACTTTAAGAACAGATTTTAAAATAATGCAGCAATCAGTTAAAAAACAGTTCAGGCTAGTTCAAGGTAAGCTACAGAAGCTATTTCAAGTGAAAAAAAAGCAAAGATACTTAAATCCAGAAGGTAGTCGCTTTTCTGAGTTCCTTGCTGCTAGGACCACTCTGTAAACCCACGTGGAGCTTGTCTGAGCAGTATAGCAGTATAGCAGTATGTTTGTTATACATTATTTGAGATAACCAAAGTGATGCTTCTAAAGCCCAGACTTAGGGCATATAACTGCCATTGTAAAGCAAAGTTGTGTGAAGCCTAACTAAGGAAAGGGGCATGACTTTATGTACAAAGCAGAGTAATAAAAAACACTTTGGGCCTCACTGTAATATTGTAATGAGTAACAGAAGCGAATCTGCTCAGTTAAAGATGAGTGGGAGCCTGCTTTGTAGGAAAGAGGGCAAGACACAGCTACGTAGGTGAAGAAAAAGAAGACAAATTTGTTATTACCTTCAAACAGGGGCTGTATAAGAAAATTAAAGAGAAGAAAAAAGAAAGCAACCATAACTGAAAATAAACGTGTTGTGTTACAGGAAGAAGACAATAAAACGGCTTCAAAACAAGGCACCTTGAAAGAGGGAAAGTGTGCAACACTCACAGGGAACCGCACCTGCAAGTTTAAAAGCAAAACATTATCCACTGAAGCTTAAATACTTTAAAGTACAGAATGTTTGACTCTAATATTCCTTTATGTAAACGTTGTTGAAAGGATATGAAATGAGGAAGCTAATTTTACAATGGATTAAGGCATAAGAAGCAGGCATGTTTTGTACACAGAATCATAACCATTCACATAAGTGTAGAGTTTTTTTTTAAGTTTGTGGTTTGATCACTAGGGATTAGGGAAAATATTGGATTATGACCTCTCCTAAAAAGGAGGGTTTTGTTATGGAAGGAGTGGAAATAGTTTTTTTAATTTTTTAATTTTTAATTTTTTTATTTTTAGGATATTTGTACTGGTAGGCATAGAAAGGGTTTGGGAGAAGTTTAAAGCTAACAAGCTTTGTACTGGTTTCATACAAGACGTGAGGCAGAAGGTTCTAAAGCAAGTTATGTCTTATCTGATTGTTTGCATAGAGAATTTCAACTGAGATATTGAAAAGACTGTCATAAGTAGAATAGGTGTAAGTCAGAGCCCTGATATCAGGGGGGCAATGAAATTTTGAAAGAAGTTTGCTCATATATTTTGCTATACAATAGGTAAATCTGTAAGAGAAGAGTTGCATTTCGTATTACAGTTATTGAATATCAGCTGGATATTATCATTGTTATTATTATTATTTTTTTTACTTCTGTTAATTAGGTATGCACACTTGTCAAAATACCATTTTCAGAAATGACCAGTGCCAGAAAGGCACTATAGACATTCACAACAACATGTAGAGATACAAAATTACAACTTGAAACTTGACATGACGGGTAGTTTCCTTGAGCATTGAAAACCTAATACTAGTGTTGGCATAACATTATCTGATGGATTTATATATCAAAAAAGAACTGCTCATCAGACTGCATGAAACTGACAGGGAAGAATGACAGATTCATGATTCAGAAATACAAACTGGTAGTACAAAGTACACCTAGGACAGGACAATTAAAGTACAGCCCTTAGCACAATATTTATATATGGCAACTAGTGGCTAGAAGTAAAAGAATAAACGCTGTGATAGAGCAATGTATAGTAAAGTACAGTTCTCAAGAGCACGTTTCTAGGTTAGTATACAGTTAGAGTAGGGAATGTATTCTAGTGTTGGGGAGGTCTCCAACATTTATGTAATAATGCAGAGAGTTAATTTGTTGATAGGTACAGCTGTAGGTATAGGTGACTTTGAAAGGTGAAAAGGGAGAAGTGGTTGCATTTAAATGTGGGAAGAGGTGTTATCTAAAGAATAACAAGGGTGATGGAGAGGTGTTAGAGGGAAGTGAGAATATGATATTGGAGAAGAGAGAGTGAATAAAGCAGAACCGAGTTTAAAGGTGCAGTGGTGGACTCCAGTTACTCAGATAATAGGTATTCATGTTTGTTTATAGGGAAGACATGGATTAAGGATAGAGTTTTGAGAAAGATGTTTGGGGTATACGTTTGTAGACTTCAGGAATATGCGGGTTGGGTTATATAAGAAACAGAAATAGGTGAGTAGGAAAAAATGTCTTTTCATTTTAGCAACACCAGTTAGTAAACATGAAGGTTCAGTTGAATAATTAATGTACACAGAACGGCAGTTACAAGAGTTTATGAAAAAGTGCAGGTGGTTTAAAATGACGTAGTACATTCTTTAAAGATGTGAAGGATGAAAAGTTAAATGCAATAGCTGAGTTCATGGGAGAAGGAAAGAGAAACAATATGGATGAATAGGGTTTCACTGGAGGATCTTTAAAAAGTTATTAAGAAAACTTAAAGAAAATAGTGGTTATGATGGAATACATTATGCTTTTATAAAGGCCTGGAAAGTGTCAAGAGATGATCTTTGTGTTAATATTAGATGAACAGCACAAAAAGTGTACTGCACTACAGAAAGATAGTCATGAAGGAATTTAGTCTGTTATGACAAAAAAGACAGGGCAGATGTGTTTTTTACGTAAAAATAGAGATAAGACAGATGTGTTTAGTATGTCAAAAAAGAGATGGGACAGGTGTTTGTTATGCCAAAAAAAAAAAAAAAAAAGAAAGGACAGATGTGAAGCACTGAAGTATTGGGCCTTTGGTAAACAGGGGTTATAGGAATGTGGTGAGAGTATTACAGTTCAGAATTAGTAAATGGGTAACTTGCTGATTAGAAAAAGAAACTGCAGCTACGGGCAGAAAGGGATATTTTTTTAAGTTTTACAGTAAATTTTTGGTGTGATTAGACAATGGGGATCTGGATTATGAATAAGACTGCTTTATTTTATTTCATTACAGCTGCCATGACACACTCAAGACACTAGGATAGTTACTGAGAAGCCCATTTATTTATGCGTTATTTATATCCAGTGGTACTTAATTATCCCAGCCACTGTAGGAAGATTTCAAATTTAACTATTTTTTTTCTTAACGAACCTTTCTTCCCAGTACAAAATTACGATGACATATTTTAATGTGCCAGAATGCCTTTTGATCTTATGTAAAAAATAACATATATCAGCACCCAACCTCCATGGAATAGTCAATATCTGATAAAATAGGTATTCAGTCTTTTTAATCGTCCTCTGTAATTAATGAATTCTCTCTGTGAAATACCTTTGTATGGACTTTAATTTATTGATGTTTTCTGATTTACATACACAAAATATTTCAACTGTATTAATTCACGGGCCTCATACTGGTGTATTTAAGTACAAACAGGCATGCAGAACTTGTAGTTGTGAGTCTGAAAAGGTAATGAATAGTACAGAAACATTTTCTTCTAATAATATGAACAGTATAACTGGAAGGTAAAAAAATCTTCAGCAATGGTTCACAGGTCTTTGTAAGAAGTAATTTGAACAATATCATTCAACAAAGCATGGGGATATTTCTGTTCTCTGTCCCGAGACATAAAGCCACAAACTTAATTATACAAAATCTGATTCCATTATTGTTTGCCTACAAGGTCAATTACTCAACATATATTCCTGGTAAGCAGAAACATCCATAATATTAATCGGACTTTCAGCTATGTAATTGTCTGCATTCCTATTGTTAATTTTCAGATTAGTTATAAAAATGTAAACAATGCTGGTCATAGAACGCATACTTTTGGCATACCACTACTTATTGTGGTATGAAAAATACCTATGGGGCAGCCATTCTTTTATCCAGCTGTAAATATAATTATTAGAACCAAAAATTCAACACTTTATCCAGCTGCTGATCAGGTAGAGAAAATTAAACAAGTTTCATAAAAATATACAAAATTTGAGAAACACACTCTACCTTTTAGAAAATCATAGTGATTGATGACATCCAAATGATGATCAGCGACATGAACATGACAAAATGCTTTTTTAATTAACAATTTTCCATTTCAGAAAATACGTCTGCCTGATGTACCCTATATCAAGCTAACAAGTACAATGCTTAAAACGCACTAGTATACAATGCACAAGTATTTGGAAACCAATTAGTGCACCTGACTTTCAACTACAATACACAATGGAATCTTAATAAACAATAGGCCTTAATATATATCATATACACTGTAGAAAATATAACTTCTAAGAAAGAAAGAAGGAGGTACAATGTATACTCTATACACAGTTCTTAGATAGATCTAATGGCAATAGATAGCCTATGACATGGCGATAGTGTCAAGTAGTATAGTCTAATGGAAAACTCACACAGTATGTTCATTCTCTCTCTTTCTCTGTCACACACATATACACAAACACACACGCACACACGCGCACACACACACACACACACACACACACACACACACACACACACACACACACACACACACACACACACACACACACACACAATTATAAAAGACACACCTTAATTGAAATTGGTATACTTTGTACCAAACCTATTTCAGGTAAAAATGCAAACCACTGAAATAATGTTCTTGTCCTGAGGCCTGGATATGCCTTCCCTCTTATTTCTCTTAGATGTGCTAAAATGTTAAGGGGCCCATACCTCTCAATTGCCCAGATTTTTGCAGAATTCTCAGATTTCTGCCTCATATTTTTGATCTGTTCCTCATAAAATTTGTGTTTTTCTGGCAGGTCATAGAGGATTAAAGTCACTAAATAATGACATACATTTGAGTTTCAGACTTGATGTCCCTTAGAAAATGCATGCTTACACAAATTCTATTATTCTGTCAACATTCAAAGTTTATAAGAGCAATATTTATTTTCTGTTCCTATTTTCAGGTCTTTGGCCCCCATTATTTTATGCTTTGTCTAGATTTCTTGCACTAAGAGGTTAAGAGCCATGTAAGGGACTACAAACTGCTGTGAACAGAATACATAAGTTATTAACCTTTCTGACAGACCTAAGCACCACTGCACTATTCATACTAGACCTGTTTGTCTGCTTGTTGCTAAATGCATCAGTTTCCTGCTTAACCCAACTAAACACAAACTTTAAATCATTTTTTATTGCCAGTTTTTTGCCATGAAACTTGTCATAACATGTACTTCTTACAACCTCTAATCATCACAGCTATAGTAACCCTTGCACAAGCCACATTTTAACCTTTTGAGTGGTGTGTAAGCATTTTCTACCTTTGATTCCCACCTCTGAAGAGCTCTTACTTCCCTTGATGTATAAGATTATATACTAAATTTAGAAATCAAGTCCTGATCCTTTTTCTTTTGTGTAATGAAATCTTCCAAAATTAGTTGGCTTTATTTATATTTATAATATTAGGGGAGTGCCTTCTGTGTGGATTCTGCATGTCCTCCTCGCGGTTGGGTGGGCATTCGAAAGACATGCGTAAATGGGCGTGCCTTTGTTGAAGGTTGAACGACGAGCTGGTACCTCGGCGTTCGTGAAAATCTACTGCCAATCATTAGCGGACCGGAGTTTTGCTGTGGCGACCCCTAACCGGGAAAAGCCGAAAGACATACAACAACAACAACATAATATCAGATATACTTATTTTAGCTACTCAGCTTTATTATGTATTACTGTGCCTTCATTATGGTATATGTTGTTTCAGTTGGCTCCCGAACTGTTGGTACTCGAAATGCTGAGTGCTGAAAAACCTACCAAAAACCAAGAGAAGAGTAAATCTCAGATATTGCTCTTCCCCTTAAAATTTATTTTTGCAGGAGGGACAAGTCCTCCCCATACCACCCCACCAAACTTATATAAACCAACTCTAAGATCACTATGCCATGAAAAAAGGGAATATTTTTGGAAATGGCATCTCACACTTATGTCTGTTCTTCTGGTCATTCAGTATCTGCATTTTGGGACTTGGTTTAGCAGGTCTGAAATTTTAAATAGTTTCCTTTTTGGATTTGTGGCATACTATATTTTTATCTACCTTTCTCATAGAATGTTATTCTGACAGCCTGTTGTCCTAAAGATAATATAATCCTAGAGACTCAGTGCTTTTAAAACATTACTTACCATCCAACTAACACATTCCCAAACTATGCATAGCTTTCTTCACTAGAAACATATCACACTAAGGTTGCTATTTATTTTATCATTTGGTATTGGGGAGATCTGGGTAAGGGAAACAAACAATGGATCAGATTCCGTAAAGTTCATGGAAGCTATTTGAAGACAACACAGCACCCTGAACAAAGACTTCAGCACACTTGTGTACATTATTTCAGAAAACACACTGAATGCAATCTGAGTACTTAGCTATTCAGTGTAGGATAATTACAGATTCTGAACATGCCCATCCGATTCCAAAACTCATTGTATGCACACAACACAACTTAAATGTGACAAACTGCCACACCATCTCTGTTTCTGAGGTGCTCAGCATATGCTTTATGGACATCAAGGAATAAAATATAACACTGTGGATTTTGCCGAATTCTGTAGCAAGTAAAAAATAAATAAAAAAAAAAAACTGCAGTGAATGAACTGCAACAGGCTGCAGTGATTTGATTTGTGTCTTTCGGCTTTTCCCGGTTAGGGGTCACCACAGCGGAACTCCGGTCCGCTAATAATTGGCAGTAGAGTTTTACATGCTGGCTTGCCGGGCCTAATGCAAAACCTTCAACGAAGGAACGCCTATTCACACAGGCTGCAGTGATACAAGCCATAAATGAGACTGTGGTTCTGCACCCTAGACGGTAGCCAGCTAGAGTCAGAGCAAGGCTGCAACTAAACCAGTTGTCAGACAAGCAAATAATCAACAGGTAATGGCTAGACAAATTGATCAGGTTGTGTAAAACATGTGGGCTCCACACATGTCTGTGCAGAACCTGCAAGAAACCCAATCCTCCGTAAAACCAAAGTATGTCTCAATCTGGGACTGGTATACTTGGATCTGGGGCATTCCAGAGACACATGGTGGATACTGTGAGAATGCCAGAGAAAGCTGATAGCCATATCCTGGCAAAAAAAGCAATGTGCCACAATATGGATGACTACATACACTTTCTATCTACCCCCATGGAGCAGTAACTAATATACAAGTTTTGCAGCATTGCAAACTTCCCCTGTGTACTCAGTGCAATAGACTGCGCACACATACCTATCAAGATACCAGAACACCCTGAAGCAGACTGATACATAATTAGAAAGGGTTGACCAAAATCAACAGCCAGGTTGCATCTGCAGCAGATAGCAGCATAACAAACATCATAGCAACACACCCAGGAAATGCCCATGATGTGGATATTTGACAGGAAAGTGGACTGGGGGCTGCATTCCAGAAAGGTGAAATACCTGAGGGACTACTACTAGGTAAGTACAGAAACACAGCTAGGATGTAAGCCAAGGATACCCCTCACAACAATATCCATTCTGACCAAATGTGTTTTTATTCCCCACAACAGGTGACTGTGGTTATCCATTTAAGCCTTGGCTAATGACACTGTACAGTGAACCATCCAAACCTACAATACAGCACATGCAACAACCAGAAACATCATAGACTGTGTGTGTTCGGTGAACAGAAAGCTAGGTTCTGATGTCTGGACATATCCAGGGGTGCACTGCAATACACAGCTGAGAAGGCAGCACAGATGATAACAGTATATGCCATGCTGCACACCATGCTAAATAGAGTACATGTCGGTCTTCCAGCTGCAGGTTTTACTACCCCAAGAACTCCAGATGTCTGAAGATGACATGCAGGTAACAAAGGAGAAGCAGGAAGACATAGGAGGCAGAAGATACAGGCATAGGCAACCTAGAGTGTGACCACAAATGCAGGCCAAAGCAACACGACAGAGTCTGACCCACGATTTTGAGTCATGACAAGCCACACATAAATGAGTACACAGATTAAACATTGATGTTCAGGTGTTCCCCACCACATCATGATGGATTGCATCTAATGGGAATTGCCCACTAGATGTAGACACTGATCATCAGACATAACATAATCATAAAATATACCATTATGAACATATAAAAATTTATCACAACAGGGATCATCAGCTCAGGGCACAACTGACAAGAGTATGCATACAGACTCAGATTGTTGTATCAATGTATGGCATACAATAAAGGACAGACACGCACCTGATGAAATTATGGGCCTTTGCCTCTTTCTATAAAGATTTGAAGCCTGTGAAAACTAAAGGACTGCTGGTGATTCCCTGCTGGGCGAGGAAAGTAAACCTATATTTTTTGTCTGTGAGTGATAGAGCTGATTTCTGATTTACCTGCTCCATTTTATTTTCTGTTTGAAGAAATATATTTGGTCTGGTGTTTTATTCGATGTAAGAGATAGACACTTAAATTATCTAGGCTGCACATTTCACATGCTTTTTCACTGAATAAATTGTTTCTTGAGTGATACATAAATACACAGTGAATTTCTAGGTCTTTGTTTTTTTTTCCTGAAAAGATTTCAAGCCTGCATAAACTAAAGCACTACTGGTAATTCCCTGCTGGGTGAGGAAAGTAAACTTATATTTTTGCCTGTGAGTGATAGAGCTGCTTTCTTTTTTACCTGCTCCATTTTGTTTTCTGTTTTAAGAAATCTGCTTGACCTGGTGTTTTTGCTCTATGTGGGAGATAGGCACTTAAATTATCTAAGCTGCACATTTCACGTGTTTTCATTGGTTAAATTGTTTCTTGAGTGATATTTAAATAAACAGTGAATTTTGGGGTCTTTGTCTTTTTCTGAAAACATTTAAAGCTGGCATAAACTAAAGCACTGCTGATGATATCCTGCTAGTTTTTTTACACTCTCCCCTCCTCTCCCCTTTGTTTATCTACTTTTTAATCCTGGTGATTTTAAGCTGCCCACATCTGGTGTAAATTGAGCTTAATATGCTTTTCCCTTTTTACACTGCTGTTGATATCTTGAATTATTTATTTGCCCTTCCTTGTACTTATATTGAAAAAGTGCATTTTGCCTCTAATTGTCTGTTCTACTGATTTACTTGCTCTGAATTCATTATCTAGCTAGCTGTTGGACAAATCAGTGTATTTTTACACTCTATAAAACACTTGATTTTACATCAAGATGTCAGTGGATTTTCCATCTAGTGCACTGGGAGGTAGCCTGGTCTGTTTAGGTTGGGGAAACACTTGAGATTTCTGCATGTAGTTTTATTGGCTTGAGGGCTTATTAATCAGCCTATCTTGTTTTTAATGCCTTTATAAATTTTGTACAATTGAGTGGCTTTTGGCTCATTTATACAAAGCAAAGTACTTTTATTGAATAATCTCACTTTTATAAGCTGTTTTAAGTACACTGCTGTATCTGCATCTTTAAATTTGTTTGTGGTAGCATTTTGCATCTTTTAATTTTGTTTGTGGTAGCATTTTACTCCAGGCACTCCTTTACTGTGTTTTTACATTAAGAGGACTGGGATTATTCGTTTAGTGACAGTAGGTGTTTACCTGGTCTATCTGAGGTGGGAAGCACTAAGTATGTTTTTTAATTTCTCTTATATACTGTGACTGTACTTTAGCAATTAAAAAAAATGCACTGTCGGCTGCTGATTTAAGTAGTTAATTATACTGTACAACATTGTATGTGTTAATTGTAGGGCTATTGTAGGTAGTTTGTGTGGTCTCATACACTTGATCTCCAAACCAGCTATTCTAGATTAAGAAGGTGTTTTTCTGCACCCTTGTGGCAGAAGTGTGTTATTCTAACCTGCCTGAGTTGGGGATTGCTGGTGGAAGGCTTATTGTGTGCTTTCCTGATTGTTAGCTTAAAACTTTTTCTTTGTAGTAATAAAGCCTTGCATTTCTGCAGTGCTGCTCTTTGTGCAGAAGTAGTTAGCAATGCTCTGTATAGACACAAAAGCCTAGACATTACGTTTTTACATAAACAGCTATCAGTGAAACACTTCCCAGCTTTTGTGCTGCTCTAGGAGCAACCCAAGTTGTACACTGGGCAGCATTGTCTTATTGATCAACCTTAGTCTACACAAAGTATAGGTCTCTCAGTCCTGTCAAATTGGATGTGCAGTTTCTCATCGTCTTTCTGGCCAGCCTGATAGACATGGGCATCCTTAGGCAATGTAGCAATTGTCTCATGTATATTGACAACCACTTACTCCTGAAACAAACAAAATACTTTATGTGAGAGATCTAGTTACACTATGAAACTGGAGGCAAGACTCTCACATAAGGACAAATTGAATGCCAAACAGGTTGTCAGTAGACACCCTACCCACACTAAATAAGGACACAACACATAAACCCACATATGCAGAGGTACTCACTAGTAACTTACCAAAAAGATCAGCAGCCTCCCAAACTGAAACCACTTACACACATACAAATGAAAAAAACAACCACAACACATAATAACACATACATCAGTGTCTCAACAAATAATCCCATAAGGCGTAATATCATAAAATCTAATGTATTGGTCATAGGTGACTCCATTGTGAGAAACATGGATGTTCCTCTCACCAGGTTGGATAAGGAGTGGGTTATAGTTAGCTGCCTGTCAGGTGCCAGGATCCATCAAGTCACCCAAGTACCCAATTCACTCAACCACAAATACCAGTATAACTCTTTCATAGTCCATGTGGGGTTGAATGACTTGAGACATACCTTACTGGACTATATGAAGGGAGACATGCCTTAAGCAGCAAGCAACATTCTCCAAGGATGATACTAAAATACAAACAAAAGATGATTGGCTTTAACAATTGGAATAGTTTCTGGTGTTATTCCAAGGGGATCCAATATCTGTCAGCCCGAGAAGACATGGTGAACAGGCCCCATTGCTTTGCCAGAGACGGTCTACACCTGTCTCCTCTAGGCATTTGGATACTGTCAAAGACATTAGCCACCCCTACTGTGCCTTTTTTAGGCAATGCTAAAATAATCAACCTCCCAACATTACAAAATCCTCTCTATATAAACTCAAGGTACTGCTGTTTAATGCTAGACATCTAAACAAGAAACTGCACTCCCTGGAAGCACTCCTCAATTTGGAAGATGCTGACATCTGTGCAGTCACTGAGACATGGTTCAAAGGTGCATGAAGCACCCTGGCCATGCAGGTCTACATTGTCTTCCATACGTTCAGATCACAAACTGAGCATGAAAAAAATGAAGGATGAGGTGTATCTGTTTTCATTAAGGATAAGTGCACTATGAGACTGATGAAATAGTATGACTGTCTTGAGCTATTCCATATCCAATTCATTACTGGCAAACCCCCACTACATAATAGCTAGCTATATGGCCCCCAACATGAAACAGGGAAATCATATAGCATATCTGAATTTACTGGTGTCATTTGCCATACAGCCCAACACCTTACTCATGGGTGAGTTTAATTATCTTAACATTGACTGGGAAACATACACAACCACAAACATGCTGGCTCAGAGGTTCTTGGACTTTGTCAATGCAAATGCTGTAGAAGAGCTAGTCAACACACCCAAAAGAGTCTGAAATGTCCTGGACATAGTACTCACTGGTAAGATCAGACCATAAATCAGTCTCTTTCTATCTAATTATAAGACCAGATACCCCAACAAGCTCAAAAAACACTTAATAATTTTCCAAAGACAAATTACCTCCTACTAAGTGATGGTATAAGAAGTTTCAAAGCCCCCTCAAATGCAGAAAACATGGATTCCTACACAGAGGTGTACACCAATGCTCTGCTTAACCACTTAAGCAGTTGTATGGAATCTGCTGTACCTGACCAGATTAAAACCATGTCTTTCCAGAACAACAAGCCTTCCTGGTGGAGCCCTAGTATAAACAGGTTATACAAAAAGAGAAAGAAACTAATTACCAAGAACAAGATGGAACTGGCTCAGCAGAGGAAGAAATCCCTCTCTAGCTTAAACAAACAAATTAGAGATCTTGAAAAAGTCCTCCAAAACTAATTACGAAGCACAAATAACCTCCTTAGCTAAGGATAATCACAAGGCATTCTTTTAACTACTTCCAATATTTAAAAGGGAATACCAAGATATGCACTGAACTGGTTGTGGATGGTACCACCCATAATGAACTGGAGGTAATAGCCAACCTGATAGCTGACTGATGTGGAGCAAACTTCACCCCCCTGTCCCCTCCAGTCATCCCCTAAAGTATACCTGTCACCATTCCTCAGCCTATTATCTCAAGACAGCAAGTCAGCTCGGTGGTTTCCAAGGCCAAAAACATGGCATAAACTGGACCAGATAACATCCCAGATTGCCTTTTAAACAACTTGAATCATGACCTAGCAGACCCACTTAGATCCATGTTTAACCACAGCCTGTTAACTGGCTATGTTCTGTTGGAATGGGGGACAGTAACAGTTCCTCTGCACAAAGGGGGATCATCAACCGACCCAGGGAATTATAGGCTCATAAGCTTGACTAACCTCATCTGCAAGGTCATGAAAAGAATTATTATGGCCCCTATTAACAATGGCATAGGTAACCTCCAAACACTGGACCCAACTCACTTCAGATTCGTTAAAGGTATATCATGACTGTTAAACTTGGTTGACTTCTTTGAGAAAGTCACCAGGACCATGGGCGAGAGAAAGATAGTGCATACCACCTATCTTGACCTAGCCAAGGCATTTGACACAATACCCCATTCAGGTATTAGAGAGAAACTCTCCCAGTTGGGAATTAACCTCTGCATTACCAGATGGGTAGTCAACTGGCTCACTGACAGGACACATACTGTCAAAGTGGGTAACCACCTCCAGCAAAAGACCAATCACCAGTGGCATACCACAGGGGCATGTGCTGGGTCCACTACTGTTTAGAATTTACTTCTCAGAAATCTAGGCAAACCTGGATGGCATGTGGTTGACCAAATTCACTGACAATTGCAAATTGGGAGCAATCAATGAGTCCTCCAACAATGTCAATATACTGCAGACAGGGTTATCACATTCAAATGATTGGTGCCAAAGCCATGGATTAAAGCTAAATGCTAAAATAAATCATTATTATTCCCTGTGGAAAGCTGATATCCCTGCTAATTACATTATAGGCAGCACCCCCATAAATGTAGACCCAGTAGTATGTGATCTGGGTACTCAAGTTGAGAGCAATCTGAACTTTGACCACAATGTATCCATAGTACTAAGGAAATCCTTCTGTGTGGCACATCATACAAGTAAAAGCATTGTTTCTCACCAAGAAATTACAGGCTACACAAAACAAGTGTTATGCAGAAAGACTGTGAGCCCTGTCACTGTATTGTGTCTCCTCCATGTTGCTAAGGGGTGACCTGTGCCTGGCTTACAGGGCAGCCTATGACACAGCCTTGATGGATATGCTACATATTCATAAATCAAACTGCATAAGGGTCATTCACTCTGGGGATCTTAACCCAGCCTCTAACATGAACAGGTCATGCTGGAGAGATGGATAATGCTCCCTAAGACTGCCACTTCTCTGGAACAAGCTTCCAATTCACGTGAAACAGAGCCTCTCCTTGGCCCTCTTCAAACGCAACCTAGATGAAAGGATGGATGACCACAAATTCACTCCTGAGGTGGTTCCCATGTCCCTTCTGTACAAAGGAAGTCGATATTAAGTACCATAGACCCTTACCTCTGTGAACTTTGCTTACCTAACTACTGATAATTGGAGCAACTCAGGATAAACTTGGCCAGGCTTGTAGGGGTCCTAGGGTCATTAACCTAGTAACTTTCTATCAGCCTATCAGTGCAACACATTTCTATCTCTCCATTATAAAAAGCTGCAAACAGGTAAACAATGCGGGGCATAATGATAAACTGTTGTTAATATCAGAAGTCAAATATATCACTGTAAGTATACATAAAGTCATGTAATAAATGGAGGCAGGTATGTTTAGTAAAACTGTTAGACTCAGGTGTCATCAGACTTGTCAACGAACACAGACAAATGTCATTGTCAGTGTTTTGCACAGCAATCATCATCACCACAGAGTGAGAATGAAACTATCAGACAGAGTGGAACAACTGTCTCTGTTACTCTGATGCAGTCTAGGGTGCCCATGCTGATGGCTTGCACCACAGTCTGGTCTGCCCCTACCACGTAAGGAAACACTTGACCAAGGTTGCTCAACAGAGGAGACTGATGGGGTGACACAAATATGTGGTGGTAAAGGACAGCAGATGGGCCAACAGTAGAAATGTGTGCACATTGGAGCATAAACATTGATGCCCAATGGACAAGTTTGGTTCTGCTAAGAGGGGGGCCTGCCTCATCTTTGTGGCAATAGGCTAAGAACTGTAAGGGCACCTAGTCCCCACCTAGCACTATGGTGCTGCTGTAGAGCTGCACAGGCCAGGGATTCTACTGGCTGTGCCACAGATAACATACTTTCATTTTGGGCTGTCAATGATGCCATTACTCCACCATGTCTGCACTCCTGTCCTTCATGCAGCACACCTAGCTGGTGTGCAACATGATCTCTGACAAGGGCAAGTGAACTATTATCCCATTTGGCAAAACAGAATTCCCCACTAATTACAATACTGACATCACCCCTCTAAGTTCAAACCCAGTGGTGCAAGATCTAAGAGCACAGGTTGACAGCAATCTAAACTTTGATCACCAGGATTCCATAGTGGTAAGGAAAGCCTTCTACATTGCATATCTTATAAGTAAAGGCATTGCATCCAGGTCTAAAGTTGTTCTAACTCCATTTTACTCGACCCTAATCAGACCATTAATAGAGTGCAATTCTCTGCAGCAACTGGAGAGACCATAGAGGCTTCTCACTAAGAAGGTACAGGGCTTCCAAACTATAACCTACATGGATAGACTGTACTCTGTATCATATAGGCTACTAATAGGCAACTTGTGCTTGGCCTACAGGGCAGTCTCTGACTCCAATCTGATGGAATATGCAAATTAAATGGCACTAGAGCCACTCGCTCTAGGGATCTCAACCTTGCCAGTGACAATAACAGAACATGCTGGAGAAACAGATCAAATTACATGAAGCAGAGCTCCTCAATGACCCTATTCAAGTGCAACCTGGACAAATGGATGGGTGACTGTAAATTTGGGTCCCTGTCAGCATCTCGAACACTGACAATATCGAATTTGATATTGTCGCATCGAGAATGCCAAAAGTGCAGAACGTCGAATGGGTAAATGGAAATCTCTGTAAGAGGAGATTTCTGTTTATCTCAATGTAGTGCGGTCTCGGAGTTGGTATATTTAAGTAGCGGGGGGTGTGGGGGGTGCAGGGGGGCTTGCCCCCCTGCCTACACCAGTTTTTTTTTTTTAATTTTTTTTTATCAGCATTCGAAAATTGGATAGTTCGATCAGGTCAGTTTGACATTTAGTGATTCAAACTATTCAGTTTTCGAAATGCTGATATAGACGTGCAAATTCACTGTGGGGGGGGGCACCCATGTCGATCATGAAAAGGGTAGTCGGTGCTGATCTGTAAAGTACGTCCATCAAACCAAGGACAATTAAGGCAACCTGGGATTAACATGACTAGGTTTATAAAGTATCTAGGGCTGCTAGCCTAGTAACCTCCTATGAACCTATATCAAATCCACAATGTTACTGGGAAAGTTCATTTGCCTGTCAGAGTACGTGGACAACCTCTGCCACCTGCCCATGCACACCACCTACATGCCTACATGTACTGCTATGGCCAGTATCAATTTGTTGTAGGGATCTGTCAACATCAGCAGCAGCCTCAACATGTGTCTGTTGTTCACAGGCCTCATCCTATCCACCATCTGATGTCCTCTTATTGTCAGAATGGCTGAACAAATTTTCTTCCACAAGTGAGTTAATGCTGCATCCACATGACTGCCGCCACTTGGTTGGACTGTATTACCTTGTCACTGTCTTGTGTGCCAAAGACCATGCTACCATACTGAGACACATCAGATCCCACATCATGATCAGTGGATGGCCTAATGGAGAATACAGGTAGTTGATGTACTAAAAGAAGAGACAGATGACACAGATTAGGACAACACGCTTACATTACATGCTGTATATCATTAAAGACACATGACACAAATGTCTCACTGCAATGTTACAGAAAATACTGACTTACCTTTAGGTCTTGTCTTTGTATGGGTCACAGAATCTAGATAACAGGAAGTTGACAATTATGTTATATACCCAGCATACATACATAACACACCTGACAAGTCCTCATGTGAAGATGGCACAGTTAGAAGACAGATTAATTTCAACTGTTGTAAAGAAACAAAGTCAGCATTATTAATCACATCATTGCCAGCATGTTAAAACATACAGTAGGTATTACATAGACATACCACATGTTTGTTCACATGATGATAATGATGATGATGATGATGATGCAGTCAGCCCTAGGAATGGGTTAAAGGACACAGAATTAATGGAGGACAACAAAAGGAGTAACAGCAATGACATGTAGGAAAGGTAGGTAATATCATAGCACTGACAGCATGGAGGACAACAAAAGGAGTAACAGCAATGACATGTATGACAGGTAGGTAATATCATAGCACTGACAGTATGGAGGACAACAAAAGGAGTAACAGCAATGACATGTATGAAAGGGAGGTAATGTCATAGCACTGACAGTATGGAGGACAACAAAAGGAGTAAATGCAATGACATATGACAGGTAGGTAATATCATAGCACTGACAGCATGGAGGACAACAAAAGGAGTAACACCAATGACAGGTATGAAAGGTAGGTAATATCATAGCACTGACAGTCCCAGTGTTGTGAGTTTGGGTGTTGCACTGACAGTCCCAGTGTTGTGAGTTTGGGTGTTGCACTGACAGTCCCAGTGTTGTGAGTTTGGGTGTTGCACTGACAGTCCCAGTGTTGTGAGTTTGGGTGTTTCACTGACAGTCCCAGTGTTGTGAGTTTGGGTGTTGCACTGACAGTCCCAGTGTTGTGAGTTTGGGTGTTGCACTGACAGTCCCAGTGTTGTGAGTTTGGGTGTTGCACTGACAGTCCCAGTGTTGTGAGTTTGGGTGTTTCACTGACAGTCCCAGTGTTGTGAGTTTGGGTGTTGCACTGACAGTCCCGGTGTTGTGAGTTTGGGTGTTGCACTGTAGATCCTACAGTGAGAAAGTAAAGAGAAAAACAACACATTCATATATGCAGGCAACATAAGACTGACAGAATGACACATGCAACACAGTAACAGGGGCTGTTGATACTCATGTGACGGACATTGCACCTGTTGACCAGGTGTCCCTTTGTAGAAAAACAGTGACATTGATGTCATGTATCACAGGCCTGCTACACACTGCTGCAACCTATAAACCTGTTGTGCTAGCATACCTGGTCTGTCTGTACTTGCACTTGCATGGCTTGGGATCCAAATGGATGTGCCTGTAGTAGTTAGGGAAATATCAACATGATAGTCAAAAGCAGGGCGATGACATGAGGCTGAGAAATAACAGGTAGTGGTCACAGTAACACTGCATGGAGACACTCACCTGCCATTACCTGGTGTTGTCCAGAAGTAGATGAACCTGTGAATATTAATGCAGACAGCATTGCATATGTTGGTTGCATTGTTTTGTCTGAACAGCAGTTGAATTACTACATGCCACTTAAATTCATCATCTTTGCCCTGTGTGGATCTGTGTGTATGATTCAGTTCTGCTGCTGTAAATCCAAAATGACACTACATGAATATGCATGCAACAGCAGTATGCAATGAATTACTCATGGAAAGTAAGAGATACATGTTCAGACTGCAGTATGCCATGAATTACTCATGCAAAGTAAGAGATACATGTTCGGCCTGGAACTCTTGCTTCTATCCCACCCCTGGTTAGGTGTCACTCCCCATTCCCTACACGCAGAGAGGCAAACAATAATGAGATCTCATCTGGGGGTTCAAGTGTGGCCACCTCTGGTGGCCTCCATCAATCTTTCATAGCATCATGACCTGTTGGCTGCACAAAGGATCAGGTCAGAGCAGCATCTGCAACAGGCCTCACAGAATTTATTGTAATGTCTGGCCACATTAATCTTGTTGGTTGTGTCTCTCCACACTTCATTCCTCCACACTGTATTCCCTGCACATCCAAGGAGTCCACATCCATGTTATCACAGAACATCTATTATGATGTCATTTTCCTGTGGAGAGAAATTGTCACCCCCAGGTCTGTTTGCCATCTGAAAAACAGTCATATGCACATGTTCATATTCATGTGGTGGCCCAGTTATGCAAATGATTATGTGGACAGCTTATATCGCCATAAACAGTATGCATTCCTATACAATGCAAAAGTCTGTGAAACACTGATTGTGACATACAGTAATGTGACATATAAGAAGTTACAACAATGCCTGCATACATAACAACTGTAAAATCAAAATAAATTGTGATATTTGCAGAGCCTGTCTGTGGGATTCAAAACCCCTATTTTACATGTCCATTGAAGGGAGATCCAAAAACAATAACATCATGCCATAGGAGTCTGCATGCATTTTGCATTAAAATACTACACAAATTATTAAATGAACAGCTTAAAGAAAGCATTGGAAAATCTCAGTATCCATATGCAGGCCACA
Organism: Protopterus annectens; assembly: GCF_019279795.1. Taxonomy (NCBI): domain Eukaryota; kingdom Metazoa; phylum Chordata; order Ceratodontiformes; family Protopteridae; genus Protopterus; species Protopterus annectens. The sequence goes on along the minus strand of NC_056745.1, from coordinate 1,543,624,179 downwards.
GAGAGTATGGGTACTTTTTTAGTAGTTGTGTTAAAAACCATCAAAAAATAAATATCCATAACAACAAAAGAACATCCTACATACAGATAATGTCAAAACTGGTAGGCTTCTGTACGTACACCACAGAGTGTATGGAGTCATCCCATGACACATATCTGTAATCTGTAAATCTGTCTTTATGTACTGTTTACTTTTTCTATGTAAACCAGTCTATACAGCAGCATATGGGAAATTAATGCATGTCCTTAATTCAGATGGCAACAATTGTATGCATAAAGGTAAATCAAACACCACTCCAGTAAGTTACAAGCATAACACACATTTTCAATAAAATAAATCTAAACAGGTACATTTGAGAATGAGTAATGTTAACAGAGGTAATATTCCCCAAAACAGAAATGCTAGCAGGTGCTAATTTACCTTATCAGCTACCTATGACTCAGCTATAACTGATAGTAAGAGCACCTAATATGCATCCATTGGTAAGTACCATTTCCTCCATACATAATTAATGAGATTCATTAAAATTCTAGGTTTTGGAATCCCATTTGCACACATCCATGTAAATTCTCAAAATTCTTCTTATTAACCAATAGCTTGGCTTACCAGCCAGCTGCTCGGCATAAGTTGCTCGGTTTAGCGCTGCCGTGTATAGATGCAAACATTACAAACACAATTTTCCCTTGATATCTGCTAGAGAACCCTCCTTAGCTCCACTGCCTCGCTGTGTACCATGCAGTTACACATTGCTACCTAGAGAGCAACTGAGTTGCACATTCTGAGGCATTGACACAGTCTTCCATCCTTAGCGCTCCATGGAAGAGCTGCCTTTGTAAGTCTCACAAGCAAACCCTGGTCCATCTAGCCCATCCCCACTAGTGATTACAATATATATCTGCCATAATGGATGGACAGTTTCTCACCATTTCTCCAGCCAACCTGATTGACATGGGCGTTCTGAGACAATGTAGTAATTGCCTCATAGACACTGACAACCACTTTCTCCTAAAGCAACCAAACACAGCATGTGAGAGATGTAACTATACCATGAAATTAGAATTAGTCCTCTCTCATAGCAATATACAGGAGATATAACAAGTTGTCACCACACACATCTCCCTTCTCACACAAGATAAGGTCAAGACACATAAACCCACATATGCAGAGGTACTCACTAAGAGCCTACCAAAAGACCAGATACCTCCCACGCGCAATCAACATACACATACTGATACATGAACAGAATCCACCACTACACATAACAACACATATATCAGTGTCTCAACGATTAAGCCCTTAAGGCAAAACACCTCAAAACCTCATGTTCTAGTCATAGGTGACTCAATAGTGAGACACACAGATGTTCCTCTCACCAGGTTGGACAAGAAGAAGGTTATGGTCAGCTGCCTGTCAGTTGCCAGGATCTGTCAAATCACACAACCAATCAAGTCGATCAGCAACAAGTACTGTTATGACTGTCATAATACATGTTGGTGGGAATGACTTGAGACATACTTCTCTGGGCTATATGAAGAGAGACATGACCGAACTATCAGATTATGTGTCCCAGGCAGGTATATCCCTAACTGTAAGCAGTATTCTACCCTCCCCTATGATGATGCCACAATACAGACAAAAATTATTGATTTAATAACTGGCTCAGCTTCTAGTATCACTCCAGGGGGATCCAGTATCTGTCTGCCTGGGAAGACATGGTCGATAATCTATGCTGCTTTGCCAGAGATGGCCTTCACCTGTCTCCTCAAGGCTTTTGGATCCTGGCAAAGATGCTTGCCTCCCCCTAGTGCCTTTTTAGGCAATGTCCAAAAAAACAAAACTTCCAATGTAAGGAAATTCACTAAAGACAAACTCAAGGTCACGCTGCTTACTGCTAGAAGCTTAAACAGTAAACTGAGCTCCCTGGAAGCACTCCTTACCGTGGAAGATACTGACATTTGTGAAGTCACTGAGACTCGGTTCAAGGCCACTGAGAGCACCCCAGCTGCACAAGGCTGCAATACCTTTCACATTCAGACCACAAAACAAACGTGAAAGAACCAGAGGTGGAGGTGCATCCATCATCATTTAATCCAAATGCACCACAGGACTGGTGAAACAGTATGACTCTCTTGAGATACTCCAAGTCCAATTAACTATAGGTAAAACACCCCTCCACATCATTGCTAGCTACAAGTCCTCTACCATGAACCAGGAAAAGCATACTAACTACCTGGATTTGCTAGATTTGCTCAGTACTTGGTCATGGGAGATTTCAACTATCCTTCCATCAATTGTGCAACTTACATGAGCACAAACATGATCACTATGAGGTTCCTGGACCTTGTTAATTCAAATGCCTGGAACAGTTGGTCTACACCCCCACAAGGGTCTCAAAAGTCCGTGACCTAGTGCTCACCAGCATGGGGGCAGGGCACTGCACTAACCCCCTGTGTGTTGTCCTACCTGGTAGGGTCAGACCATAAATCTGTCTCACTGGAAGTAAAGATCAAACCTGACACCTCACCGGAGTGAAAAAACTGAAAAATTTCTCCAAAGAAAACTATTGCCTACTAAGTGATGGTATAAAAAGTTTCAACGCCCCTGCCAACATAGCCAACAATGACTCCTATCCAGAGGAATAAACAAATGCCCTGTGCAATCACTTAATCAAATGAATTGACTCTGCTGTACCCAATAGGAAGAAAAACAGGTCTTCCTGAAAAAACAAGCCACCCTGGAGGACTGTAAGTGTAAATAAGCTATACAACAAAAGAAAGAAAGTGATATCTAAGAAAAGGAGAGAACTTACTCAACAGAGGAAGAATAACCCCCACAGCCTGAACAAGCAAATCAGCTATTTTGTTAAGTCCTCTAAAGCTAGTTACAACTCTAAATTAGCATCCCTAGCTAAAAGACAATCATAAGGCATTATTTAGCTATGTCAGAAACCAAAAAGGGAATGCTCAGCTGTGTGCAAAACGTATAGTGGATGGTACCACTCACATTGAACCTGAGGAAATTGTCAACCTGCTAGCTGACAGATTTGGCAATAACCTCACCCCCATCCCCACCAGACATACCTGACACATGTCGTCTAATGGCTATCTCCAAAGAACAGGTCATACAAGCACTTTCCAAGGTCAAAAACACAGCCTCAATGGGGCCAGATAACATCCCAGGCTATTTATTAAACAATCTAAAGCAAGACCAACAGAACCACTTGGTACTGTCTTTAACCATAACCTGAGAACTGCCTTCATCCCAGCAGAGTGGAGAACAGCAACAGTAATCACCTTGCACAAAGGGGGCCCATCAACTGACCCTGGCAACTATCGATCTATAAGCCTAACCAGCCTCATTATGGACCTTATCTACAAGGATATGGAATACCTTCAAACCCTTGACCTGACCCAGATTGGTTTTGTCAAGTGTAAATCTTGCTTATGAAACCTAGTGGACTTCTTTCAGAATGTCATCAAAGCTATGGAAAAACAGTACATACCATCTATCTTGATTTAGCCAAGACCTATTACACAATCTCCCATTCAGGTATCATAGAGAAAATCTCCCAGCTGGGGATTAACCCATACAATACTAGATGGGCAGCAAACTGGCTCACTGACAGAACAAACACTGTCAAAGTTGGGGAGTCCACCTTTACCAGTAAACCAGTTACCGGTGCGGTACCACAAGGATCTGTGCTTGGCCCTATACTGTTTGTAATCTATTTCTCTGAAGTCCAGGCAAAGGTGGACAGCCTGTGGCTTACCAAGTTACAGGCTGCTGAGAGGTGACCTGTGCCTGTCTTACAGAGCAGTCTTGGACCCTGCCCTAATGGAAATGTTGCACATCCACAAATCAAGTGGGACAAGAATAACTCACTCCAGGGATCTAACCTAGCCTATGACATTAACAGAACATACTGTAGAGACAGATATATCTGTAAGACAAAAAGTAAAATCGGCACCACGATACTTGATAAAACAAAGAAACTTTATTGACTTATTGCTGCTCTGCTGCTAGTTTACAAACTTTCGCCAGGTAGGCTTCTTCAGGCAAACGTTGAGTCAACGAGAAGAAAGCATTTAAATACACATCTTAATTACTTAATTAAAATAATGTGCTCAGAAGATTTAATGTAACATACACTTAAACAGACCTAGTGTAGAAGCATTGGAGAATAAAGTGCTCTAGTGCAAAGCAGTTAACATTTAAAAGCCATTTATAATGTCAAAAAGTGACAATACAAACACTCTTAAATATTGCTTAAAAGAAACATTATTTGATTTTATTATGTTTCCCCTTTAGAAGGGGTTTAATTGTAAAATCATTTAAACCAGGGGGTAGTTGTGTCTTGAAGTGTATGATCCATTTATTTTCTAATACTTCTGTATAGTTTTTAATGTCTCCTATTGTAACATTTTCTGGAACAATTTTTAATATGAAATAACTGAATTCATGTCAAGTATTAGTATCTTTAACATGCTTGTAAAGTGCATTTGTATTTACTTGTTTCCGTATATCAGAGAAATGCTCACAGATCTAAGTCGTCTATTAGTTTTACCTATATAGAAGGCATTGCATGAATTACAAACTGCCATATATACATGATATACTTAGTGCTACGTGTTCCATAGGTCCTCAATTGAAAGTATTTTTGTTTAACTGGATGAGTGAAGCATGTTTCAGTATAAATTTATTTACAAAATTGGCAACTGTTACATTTATGGATTCCTTTGTTGGTTGTAATTAATTTATTAATCTATTTTTCTTGCCCTTTATAGCACAAGATGTTTTTCAGATTGTTACATCTCCTATATCCAAAGCTAAGATGTCCAATTGTTATATCTTTAAAAACTGGAATGTGTTGTAACATAAACCAATGTTTCTTAATGATCTCTTGTATTTTATTTATGTTTGGATCATATGTAAAAATGCATCTAAAGTGTGCAAAATCCTTTATGGTATTAGATGTATCTGTTTGACTAGACTTTTCTTCTGAGAAGGTATGCCTTAATAAGTATAGTCTTTTAGTTTATGTGTGTCTCTCATTACCCTATCTATAACTTGTTCATTACATCCTCTGTTTAAAACAATCTTAGATCTGCATTTGCTCATCTGTGATGTTGCTTGGCTTTCACTTGCACTGCTGACAGATACTTGGATATGTGTTCATTTATCCACTGTGTATCGTGATTCTTATTTATAACCATACAACACACATCTGACATTGGTTATACACATCCAGGTATGACTGCCACACAGTTTGCAACATGTTGTAACATGATAGTGCATAGATAGAGATGTTTTTTCTGCATTTCACCATGGCCGGTATGCACACTCTCCCCGTTTAACAAATTTCCATTGCCTATGTTGTGCAATGTGTCATCTGTGTAACTTACGTGTCCTTACTGTTTTTTTCCCGACCATTGTCAGTTGTGTGTTGTGATATTTGTTCTATGGGTATAACTGCTGTGATGACCTTTGTGAGCTTTGCTTAGGCTTGGGATCACTTATCAGTCATGGTCTTTGCTCGTTCTTCTTTAAGTGGTGGTTTGGGGCTTTGAGTCTCATGGGTTCTCTCTTTTCCTTCTGTTCTTTTCCGCCAGTTTTGTGATGGCGTCTACCCCTCACGTGCAGAGTGCAAGGTTTCATGCTACCCTACCGAGGGGAAGGTGCTAGGCTTTAAATCATCTGCAAGGGCAGCTATCCTAGTCCTTGCCGCTTCTCAAAAGGGGTAGGCTGTGCACCTGTAAAAAAAAAAAAAAAAAAAAAGGGATTGAGGGGTTGGCAAAATGGTTAAGGTGTTTACCCCATAAACACAAGGCAGAGGGTTTGATTCTAGCGTTTGGGAAGGTGGCCTTATGGTTAAGGTGCCTTACAAACACAAGGTGCAGGGTTTGATTCTGATAAGGGATAACTGGCTAGGCTTAAAATGGCTCGCAAGGGCAATTAGTCTAGTACTAATCTATGAACCTATGAACCTTCTCCTCCCCTTCCCTATATTTATCTTTGCTTCTGTTCTTAATAAAATAATAAATGGGGCCTATTTCCACCAGAAAAAAAAAACACTGCCCATGCCCTTCTGACTTTCCCTCAAATTTTTCTATTCCAACATCCCTCTTGTTTGTCCCACTTCTGCACCCATACCCCACATCTTCTTTTCTATCTCCCTCTTTCCTTGGATGTGTGTGTTATCTGTGTTCCCCACACAAGTCCCACAGATGTTGTTAGCTAATGTTAGTTGTGGTGATATGGCCATGATTACCCTTTCCCTTTATTCATTTTTTTATTGGAAAATGTACTGATTCCATCAGAATCCGTAAGTGACAGCTAGCACATTTTTATAATAATGGACTTACAGTGATAGTCTGTAGTTGTCCTTAAGCTTCGATATGGATTTAAGACTGCCAAGATGCTTGAACTGAGATTCTTTCTGTAACTTTGTTAATGTACATAATGATTTGACAGCAATCAATTTTTCATTACTTGCAGGTAATGTACAATGCGCCATTACTACTGAGATACTCTGTTGTGCACTAAGATATTCAGAGTTCACTGTGGCACATTTATGTATTACGTTATCAGCAACTTGCTACTGATAGTGTAATGCAGCAGATTCCGCAAACTTTATAGCTTCACAGATTCATAGGAGGTTACTAGGCTAATGGCCCTAGGCCTTTTACAAGGCTAGCCATGTAACAAACCTGTGTACCCTAAATGACCATAGTTAGATGGTCATTGTTAGCAAAGTGATTCTATGATCAGCATTGACTACCCCTGTCCACGAGGGTCATAGGTGCCACGCTAGGTGAATTTACGGTCATCCATCCAATTGTCCAGGTTGCACTTGAATAGGGTCATTGAGGAGCTCTGCTTTATGTGAAATGGGAGCTTATTCCAGAGGAGTGGCAGTCTTTGGGAGCTATAGCTGTCTCTCCAACATGTTTTGTTAATGTCACAGCTAGGTTGAGATCCCTGGAGTGAGTGACTCTTGTCCCATTTGATTTGTGGGATGTGCAGCATTTCCATTAGGGTAGAGTAGAGTCAGAGGCTGCTCTGAAAGCCAGGCTCAGGTCACCTCTCAGCAGCCTGTATGATACACAGTACAGTGACAGAGCTTTCAGTCTTTTTATGTAAGTCAAGTTTTGGAGGCTATGGGTTCTCTTGATTAGAAACCTCTGCTGTCTCTCCAGTTTCTACTGGCATCTTGTGAGATAGCTACAGAAGGTAGAATTGTACTCAATAAGTGGTTTGATAAGGGTCGAGTACAGTGGAGTTATAATCTCTTTAGTCTTGGATGCAATGCCCTTATTACGAGATACACAATGTAGAAAGCCTTCCTTACCACTATAGACACATAGTGATCGAAAATTAGATTGCTATCACTCGGTGTTACCAAGTCTCGCACCACTGGGTTTGAACTTAGAGGGGAGCTAGCTATATCATAATTAGCAGAGGGTATTTCTTTACCAAGTGGAATAAAGAGGAATTTTTTTGCATTTACTTTCAGTCAGTGACTTTGGCACCAGTCATTGGTCTGCATCCGCTCCTTCTGTAATGTGTTTACATCATTGGGGAACTCAGTGATTGCACCTAGTTTGCAGTCATATGCAAACTTGGTAAGCCATAGGCCATCGACTTTCACCTGAACCTCAGAGAAATAGATTCCAAACAGTAGAGGACCCATCACAGATCCTTGTGGAGCCACACTGAGTGTGTCAGATCTGATCTTTACTTCAAACAAGACTGATTTATGGTCTGACCTTACTAGGGAGGGCAACACACAGGAGATAGTGCAATGACCCCTTGTGTTGGTGAGCACTAGGTCTAGCACATTTGAGCCCCACATCTGTTCCAGGGCATCTGAATTAACAACATCCAGGAATCTGAGAGATTAATGGAAGGATAGTTGAAATCTCCCACGATCAAGGTGTTTGGCTGTATACTGAGTGACTCTAACAAGTCCAGGTAGGAGGTGTGCTTCTCCTGGCTCATGGTGAGGGACCTGTAGCTAGCGATCATGTGGTAGGGTATTTTGCCTGTAGTTATTTGGACCTGGAGTAGCTCAAAAGAGTCATATTGTTTTACCAGTCTCAAGATGTATTTAGATTTAATGGAGGTGGATACACCTCCACCTTTTTTTCTTTCATGCTCATTTTGAGGTCTGAACATGTGAAAGTCATTGTAGCCTTGTAGGCTGGGGTGTTCTCTGTGGCCTTGAACCAATTCTCATAGACTGCACAGATGTCAGCATCTTGCAAGATGAGGAGTGCTTCCAGGGAGTTTAGTTTAATGTTTATGGTCCTAGCATTAAGCAGCATAACCTTGAGTTTGTCTCTAGTGGATTTCTTTACATTGGAAGTTGTGTTGCTTTGACATTGTCTAAAATAGGCACTATGGGGGAGACAAGTGTCTTTGCCAGTATCAGAAAGGTTTAAAGTGACAGGTGAAGGCCATCTCTGGGAAAGCAGAGTGGTCTGTCTACCATGTCTTTCCAGGCTGTCAGATACTGTATCCCCAGGAATGACACCAGAAAAAAAAAAACAATTATTGAAATCAATAATTTTTTGTCTGTATTGTGGCATCATCCTAGATGAAGGCAGAATGCTGCTTAGGGCTAGGGATATACCTGCCTGGGTCACATAATTTGAGAGTTCAATCATGTCTCTCTATATACAGTCCAGAGAGATGCATCTCAAGTCATTCACTCTAACATGTAATATCACAGAGTCATAACAGTAATTGTGGCGTGTGCAATAAGTATGCAGCACGATAGTATATCCAACTAGATAGGTAGAGGTTCTAATCCCAACAACGGCAACTGTGTTTGTGTGCGCGCGCGCGCGCGCGTGTGTGTGTGTGTGTGTGTGTGTGTGTGTGTGTGTGTGTGTGCGTGTGTGTGTAAGTATATCCTCTTGCAGCAGTGTGTCTGTCTCACCTATATGTGTGCAATGCTAATACATTTAAGAGCTGGGTGGCCTAGTGGGCTAGTGCCCTATGCTATAGTTGACAGTGGCCTGGGTTTGAGATGATTTTTTCCTAACCATAGAGTTGAAGAGCCCAAACATGAATGCCCAGAGATTCCTAGACTTCATCAATGCCAATGCATTGGATCGGCTGGTCGACACCCCTACTAAAGGTGAAAATATCTTGGACCTGGTCCTAACCAACATGAGTAGCCACTGTAGCACCCCTACAGCATCATCCTCCTTGGTAAGATCCAACCACAAAGCGATCACTTTGAAGTCACCATCTCCTCTGACCTCCCCCCTTGTTAGGGTCAAACGAAAAATCTTTTCCAAAGCTGACTACAAACTCCTCAGAGCAGGTATAAGCAGCTTCACAGCCACTGTCCTTTCACTTTGGACTAACATTAATGTCCAAGTCTGCACCAAAAAACTATATGAGCACCAACATAGCTGTATGGACCTAGCAATACCTGACAGGACCAAATCATCTTCCTCAAGGAAGAGTAAACTTGTCTGGTGGACAGCAGCAATAAACAAACTCTATAATAAATGGAAAAATTGCTGTCTAGGACCAAGAAGGAGCAGGTGCCAAGTTGGACGCAATCTTTCCTTTGTCTGAGCAAGCAAATAAGGTTACTGGTGAAATCCTCTAAAGCTAACTTCAAGTCCAAATTGGCCACATCCACTAAGGAGAATCACAAGGCCTTCTTCACATATGTGCGCAGTCTCAAAGGTAACACCCAAATCTACTCTGAACTGGTGTTCAATAACACAAGATGCACAGATGCCATAGATATAGCCAACCTGCTGGCAGATAGGTTCAGTGAAATCTTCACTATCCTGTCCAGTAAACCAGGACACCCCCAGCACCTGCCCCCCTCCCCTCATCACCAGGGAGCAGATCCTTAATGCCCTCTCAAAGGCAAAAAAATACAGTCCCCATGGGACATGATAACATCCCTGGCTGTATCCTACATGAACTCAGGCATGAGCTCTCAGCTCCATTAGATACCCTATTCAACCAAAGCCTGAGAACTGTCTTCGTCCCAGCTGAATGGTGGACAGCCACTGTCATCCCTCTGCACAAAGGTGAAGCATCCACTGACCCAGGCAATTATAGGCCCATCAGCCTAACTAGCCTGATCTGCAAGGCCATGGAATGCATTATAATGGACCTAATAAACAAGGAGATTGGCAACCTCCAAATGCTTGAGCCCACACAATTTGGTTTTGTCAAAGGAAGATCATGCCTGTTAAACTTGGTCGAATTCTTTGAAACAGTCACCAAAGCCATGGATGAGGAGAAGACAGCGCACACTGCCTACCTTAACTTAGCCAAAGCCTTTGACACTATTCCCCACTCAGGCATAATAGATAAACTCTCCCAGCTAGGAATCAGCCTGTATGTTACCAGATGGGTAGCTAACTGGCTCACTGATAGAACCCACTCAAAATGGGGGAAGCCACCTCTAGCAGTAGACCCATAATGAGTGGTGCACCTCAAGGATTGGTTTGGGGTCCTCTACTGTTTGGGATATACCTTTCTGAGGTGCAAGCTAAAACCAGTGGTGTGTGGCTGATCAGGTTTGCAGATGACTGCAAGTTGGGCGCTGTCTTAAATTCAAAGAAACAAGAACAGCATGTAGGTAAACCAGGCAGGATACAAAAACAGTAGCAAAAAAAATCTAAAACCATGTTTTCATATCATACCTGTCCATATTTGAAACAAAGATTATGCTATAAAGACTTTAAAAATAGTAAAAAGTTGAACCCAAGTAGAAAACAAGGTACATTTCCTTGTTATAGTTGCATATGCTATGATGATATAAACACAAGTCGTGAATTTATGCATCCTAACTAATAAGAAACATACTTTCAGGTCTTTTTCAACTTGTAATACTGCTGCCATCATGTATATAGCATGCTGCAAGGTGTGTCGAGCATTCTACATAGGGAAATGCACACGAAGGTTGAAGGACAGAATTACTGAACACAAATATGAAATATGTAGAGAGGTAGCAGCTAATGCTCTGGGTAAGCATATGAGGCAGAAAGGAAGTACAGGCACATTTAACTTTAGAATGATTGACATCAGACAGAAGAAAAAAGGGGGGGATCTTAATAATGAGTTAGAAGTATGTCACTATTCATGGATCAAAAGCTGATTTTTTTCCAGGTTTAAATACAGCAGTAAGCATTATACCTATTTTAAAAAGAAGACAGTTAATGTTTAAATAACATCTTCTGTGGATGGGTGTTATTTAAATGTTTTACTCATTTTATGGCTATACTGACTTTCAGTAACATTTTTTTACCTTTATATGTGTCTTTAAACTGAAGTGCTTAATACAACTGTGTCATGTGATTAGTTTTATGGTTTGAATTTACTATTTAAATGAAAGCATCTGATTTCTTTTTTACGCAATGATGAAGGGTTGATACCGAAAGCTTTGTAATTTTTTTTCTGCTTGGAATAAATGCTGCATTTTACCTCAACGTTTACTGGTTTTGGAATTTTGTTGCCACTGTCTTAAATTCTCCTAGAGATGTGAACATCCTCCAAGAGGGCCTTACCCAAACTAATGACTGGTGCCAGAAGCATGGCCTCAAACTGAATGCCAAGAAATGCATCATTATCCCCTTTGGAGAAAATGGCATCTCCACTAATAACAACATACTAAGCACATAATCAGTCATGAGAGACTTGGGCACCCAGGCTGGTAGCAACCTGACGTTTGACCACCACATTGCCTCCATTGTAAGGAAGGCTTTCTTCATGGCCCACTTTATAAATAAGGATATTTCATCCAGGAACAAGGAGGTCATAACATCCCTATATTCCTTCCTTATCAGACCCATTATAGAGTATAATGCCCCCTTCAGCATGTACCTTGCCAAGCACATGCAGCAGTTGGAGAGACCACAGAAGTTCCTGACCATGCAAATCCAGGGTCTCAAACACCTATCCTGTACAGATAGGCTAAAATCCCTGTTCCTCTACTCAGTCTCATACAGACTGCTCAGGGCTGACCTGTGTCTGGCATACAAGGCCATCATAGACCCAGCCTTGATGCAGTTGCTGCATATCTGTAGGACAAACTCCACTTGTGCAACCTACACACAAGACCTTAACCTGGTCTGTGACATTAATAGAACTTGTTGGCGGGATAGATTTGTGTCTCTAAGACTCCCCATCTGTGGAATAGACTCCCTCTCCATGTCAAGCAGAGTATCTCTCTAGCCCTCTTTAAGAGGAACCTGGATGACTGGATGGGAAACAGAAAATACACCCCTGGGATTCCGCTTGTGCCCTGCTGGACAGGTGAAACAGGTGCTAACTTTGAGGGAACATGGGCTAAATTCTTGGCTAGGTTTATAAGGGCCTCCAGGCCAATAGCCTGGTATCATCCTATGAACCTATGTTGCCGAGTGACTTGAGTGTGTGTGTGTGATTTGATGGATACTGGCACCTGACAGGCAGCTGACCATGACCTTCTCCTTGTCCAACCTGGTCTGTCTCATTTGGCATAGTGGTACACTGCTCTTACTGTAGTGCACAGGATCCTGGGTTTAAGACTTGGCAGTGATGACTCTCTACAGCTGATTTGGCATAGTGGTGTGTTGCTCTGACTCTAGTGCACAGAGTCCTGGGTTCAAGACTTGGCAGTGATGACTTTGTATAAGCTCTGTGGTGCATGCAATAACTGCGTAACACTGCAGTCTCACTATTGAGTTGAGAATGACTAGGACATTAGGTTTTGAGGTGTTTTGCCTTAGGGGCTTAATTGTTGAGACACTGATATGTGTGTTGTTATGTGTAGTGGTGGATTCTATTCTTGTACCAGTATGTGTAGGTTGTTTGTGCTTGGGAAGTTTCTGGTCTTTTTGTAGGCTCTGAGTGAGTACCTCCACGTAAGTGGGTTTATGTGTCGTGATCTTATCTTGTGTGGGTGGAGAGGTATGTATGCTGACAACCTTTGTAATGTCTTGTTTATTGTTATGTTAGAGGACCAATTTTAGTTTCATGGTATAGTTAAATCTCTCACATACTGTAGTTGTTCTCTTTAGGAGCAGGTGGTTGCCAGTATACATGAGGCAATTACTACAATGCCACAAGATGGCTATATCAATCAGGCTAGCTGGAGAAATGTTGGGAAACTGACTGTCCATAGTAGCAGGTAATTCCTAAGTACTAATTTGTGACAGAGTAAATGAGATCGGCTATTGCCCTGGGATTAACAAGGGGACTTATTTTATAGAAGATCAGGGATGAAAAGTGGGGCGACACTGCTCATTGCTCAGCTGAGTTGCTTGCATTGCAGAACTGTGCAGCTGTGTTGCCTGCAGAGCAGCAGGGAACCTAGGAGGGTTTCAATGAATGTTGTTTAGGGAAAAATAGTTTCTAGGCATTTGCACCTATACAAGGCACCATTAACTCCCATTGTGTGGTTTGAGGCTTGTATACAGGCAAAATTAAACAGTTTTAATCCAGTCTGGCAATAGGAAATCAAACAATGATCCTTCTTCCAGCAATCCCCAGCTCACACAAAGCTATATCCACACTCTTCTGCCACAAGGGTGCAGGGGAGCTCTTCTTAATGTAAGATGGCTGGATTTGAGTTCAACTGTATGAAAAACAGGCTAGATTCAGCAAGTTTGGATCTAGTCTATGCTAAGTAAGCAATATTTCAGTGCAAAACAAGTGCAGGTAATAAGCAGGCACAAACAGTAAAAACAAAGAAAAAAAAGTATATACCAACAACTGCAAAGGAAAGGCTCAGAACAGGCAACAATACAGCAACAAAGGAGCAGAGCCAAACCACCATGACTGTACAGGATGACCACAATGATGCTTCGATAAAATATAAAAAATCTTTATTAAAGAGCTCAAAGTAAGCACTTTCACGACCTCTGTGGTCGCTTCATCAGACTACATCAAAACCAACAATTTCTCTGCTTAAGTGCATATGTCAATTAACACCATATACATTAATCAAGTCATTAAAAAGACAGTACATAAAAACAGTATACAATGAAAATAACATAATATAAAAAATGTATAAGACATAATAAATAACTAATAACTGCCTTAATCAAAATACATCGTATTATGCATGGATATGTACAAAAAAATATAAACTATGAAGAATATATATGCATTATATATATATATATATATATATATATATATATATATATATATATATATATCTCATTAGTGTTTTAAACTTCTTGCTTTAAGGAACGGCTTCAAAAAAAACATTTAATTGATACCGGGTGGTATGGTTGGGGCATTGCGAATATCAGGCCATCGTTATTCACGGTGATCCCCAATACTTGGGGCATTGAGAATATCAGGCCATCATTATTCACGGTGATCCCCAATGCTTGGGGCATTGAGAATATCAGGCCATCGTTATTCACGGTGATTCCCAATGCTTGGGGCATTGAGAATATCAGGCCATCATTATTCACGGTGATTCCCAATGCTTGGGGCATTGAGAATATCAGGCATTTATTATTCTCCAAGCAATTTTACTTGAGTGATAAAGTGAATTTGATATGCTCTATACTGGAGATTATACTGGAGAATAATATCTTTTGCTTTGGTGGTGATATGTACCTTCAGAAGATTGGCATGGCTATGGGGACTCCCTGCGCCAATAGCTATGCCAATCTAGCTCTGGTTGAATGAGAGAATACCTCCTTCTTGACCCACACAGCCTTTCAACAACATTTGAAGTGGTACATCCGATTTGTGGATGACGTTTTTCTCCTGTGGACAGGTATGTGAGATGAGCTAAACATCTTTATTAAGTTTTTGAATACCACAATATCATTCCTCAAGTTCACTAGCAAAGTGTCTTTGAACGAAATAGATTTTTTTAGATGCCAAACGTAAGAAAAGTGACATCTTAGGCATTCAAACTAGTATATATAGGAAACCCACTAGGAGAAATGCATTGCTGCATAGAAGCAGCATGCACCCTACATTTGTTAGCAAAAATAGGTTCATGGGCATTTATAAGACTAGCCACAGAGTGATGGCTTTCGCCTCCCCATTAGATTAATAACCTGGGCCTCTATCAACAGGGCTCCTGAAGTGATCCCAGGGTAGAACTTACGATTACCCATCCACTCATCAAAATTTCTCTTGAAGAGGGTCAGAGAGGAGCTCTGTCGAATATGTATTGGGATTCTATTCCAGAGTGAGGGAAGTTGCTGGGACAGGAATCTATCCCTCCAGCATGTCCTGTTTATTGTTGTACATAGGTTCAAGTCGCTAGAATGAATGGTTCTGAGGGATCTCGTTTTTTTTGAGGTGAAGCATGTCCATTAGTTCAGGGTTTGACATAGCCCTATAGGTCAGGCATAGGTCACCTCTGAGCAGGCGGTAAGTGACTGAGAAGAGCTGGAGCTTTTTTAGTTATGCTTCATAGGGTAATTGTTTAAGGCCCTTAATCCTCTTAGTGAGGTACTTCTGTGGTCTTTCTAGTTGTTGCAGGTGTCTAGTGAGGTACATCCCAAATGGGGCATTGTACTCTATTATGGGCCTAATGAGTGAGGAGTAAAGGGGCACAATTACCTCCTTATATCTGGATGAGAAACCCTTTGTGATCAGGTGTGTGACATAGAAGGATTTCCTGACCGTTTTGGCTATGTGGTTATCAAAGGAGAGCATGCTATCTACTTGGGTACCCAGGTCCCTAATTACTTCTTCTGTACTTAGTGGATTCCCATCTATGTTGTAGTTTGTAGGTACTTTGTTTTTCCCAAATGGGATTATTATGCATTTTTTGGCATTTAGCTTGAGGCTGTGACTTTGACACCAGGTGTTTGTCTCTGTTAGACCCTTTTGCAGGATGTCTGTGTCAGCTAGAGAGTCAATTATTGCACCCAGTTTACAGTCATCTGCGAACTTGGTTAGCCACAGTCCCTCCACCTTTGCCTGTTCTTCGGAGAAATATATATCGAACAGGAGGGGTCCCAGGACCGAGCCCTGTGGGACTCCGCTTGTGACTGGTTTAGAGTCAGACATGGTGCCTGCCACTCTTACCATGTGGGTTCTGTCTGAGAGCCAATTGGCAACCCATCTCGTGACATGGGGGTTGATATTTAAGCTGGTGAGTTTGTCTATGATTCCTGAGTGTAAGATGGTGTCGAACACCTTAGCAAGGTCAGATATGCTGTGTGGACCACCTTCCCTTCATCTATGGCCTTGGTGACTGTTTCGAAGAAGTCGACCAAGTTCAGGAGGCAAGGTCCAGTGTCTGGAGGTTCCCGATGTCCCTGTTAATGAGCTCCATGATAATGCGTTCCATGGCTTTGCAGACCAAGCTAGTCAAGCTTATAGGGCGATAGTTCCCAGGGTCAGTTGTGTCACCACCTTTGTGGAGTGGTACGACTGTTGCTGTATGCCATTCTTTGGGTACATAGCCTGTAGAGAGGCTGAGTTTGAATAGTGATTTGAGATGGGGGGGTTAGTTCATTTTGAAGCTGGTGTAAGACACAACCTGGGATAGCATCTGGTCCCATTGATGCTGTGTTTTTGGCCTTGCAAAGGGCTGTCTTTACTTGTGTGTCTGAGATATCTGGAGCGCCGCATTCTTCTGGGATGGGTGCTAGCCCCTTTGGTGGAGAGGGGGGGGTGACGTTTGCACTGAACTTGTCAGCCAGGATGTTGGCAATGTCGGTTGGTTCAGTGTATTTATGGCCATTATTCACTAGCTCGGAGCATATCTGAGAGTTTGCTCCTAGACTCTTGACATAGTTAAAGAAGGCCTTGTGGTTATCCTTAGAGTCATTGGCTATTTTTCTTTCGAAGTTGGCCTTGGATGATTTAATGAGGGAGCGCAGTTTTTTACTGATGTTAATCAGAGATGCCTTCTTATTTTGGGATTTTGTTCTATCTTGCAGGAGTTTCCTCCTTCTGTTTATTTATGGCTGGGGTCCACCAGACTGGCTTCCTCTTTTTTGAGGAGTTGGTCTTGGTTTTACTTGGGATGGCTCGGTCCATGCATTCTTGAAGGTGTTCATAGAATGCACTTGTAAAAGATTCTGCCATTGGGTCATCATTTTCCATTTGATTGGGAGCTTTGAAACTTCCCACCTCGGTCTTGAGGTGTGTGAAGTTGGCTTTAGAGAAGTTTTTTACCTTGATTTCCTTGACTGGGGGGGGGGGGGTCAGGATGTGGATGTCCAGTGTGATTAGTTTGTGATCTGATCTTACCAATGACGAGTTTACCTCAGGTGTGGAACATAGGTTCCCCATGTTGGTGATGACCAGATCCAGTATGTTGTCACCTCTTGTGGGAGTGGTGACAAGCTGTTCAAGGGTGTTTGAGTTTATAAACTCAAGGAAGCATTAGTAAGAGGACAGATACTGAGACTCCACAAGACGATGTCCAACTTCGGTCAGCACTGGATGATTTAGGGAATGATTTTAACAATAGAGGTTATTCAAGTAAGATGTTTTGCACACAAGTATCTGAACTAATGGTATAAAGGTCTTCCAGAGGCAAACCTTTGTTTCTGGATAAAGTAGATCATAATATAGAACAAGACCTTAGTGAACAAAATAAACTTAGATTCCCACTCACATATACTGGGGATATTGGGATATTTTGTGATGTGTTCAAACGGAACTGGAATATTTTAAAGACTATGGGTGAATTACAAGGATTATTGGATGATACAGCTAGGTTTGCTTTTAAAAATAAGAAAAATCTCAAGTGTCAACTATGTTATTTAGACAGACAGAATAGTTATACTAGGATGTCACAAAGGAAGGGCACTTATATATGCAGGAATTGCATGGCTTGTCAATACGTGCATTCCTGCTTTAAATATACTCACATAGCTCCAAACTTTGAAATAGTGGCTACACATTATGCTGATTGTAAGACTAAAAACTTGGTATATTTTGCCTTTTGCACAGCATGCAATGCCTACTACTTAGGCAAGATGAATCGTATGCTTAAGGAGCGCATTCAGGAACATTATAGGGACTTTAATAATTGTAAACCTACTAGTGCTCTTTATAAGCATATAGAACAAGAAGGTAGTTTACATATTTTAACATTTTTTGTCTTGGATATCTTGTTAGAAGGGAAGAGAGGTGGTGATATTAAGAATCACACCGAAGCTTTAGAATAAAAGTGGATCCTTAAATTAAATGCATACACACCACCCGGTATCAATGAAATGTTTTTTTTGAAGCTGTTCCTTAAAGCAAGAAGTTTAAAACACTAATGATATATATATATATATATATATATATATATATATATATATATATATATATATGGATCTACCTGAGTAGATCGACATGTTAAAAGACCGAAAACGACTTCACCGACGCCAGAAGATCGACAAGGCAGAAGACCGACGGAGGAAGACACCGACGCTGAGAACACTGCGATGGGGAAAGGATGTGTAAGTATGCGGTAGTGACGGACGTTAGGGTGCGAGTAAGGTAAGTGTGCGATGTTGTCGGTGTGTAGGGGTAGGGGTGGGATAAGTGAGTTAGGGTTAGGGCGCGGGTTGGGTAAGGGTGCGAGTAAGGTAAGTGTGCGATGTTGGCGGTGTGTAGGGGTAGGGGTGGGATAAGTGAATTAGGGTTAGGGCGCGGGTTGGGTAAGGGTGCGAGTAAGGTACGTGTGCGATGTTGGCGGTGTGTAAGGGTAGGGGTGGGATAAGTGAGTTAGGGTTAGGGCGCAGGTTGGGTGAGTGTGCGATAGCGACGGACCTTAGGATAAGGGTTTGGGTTAGGGTTGTAGATAGTTGTGTATGTATGGGTTAGTGTTGGTTTGTAAGGATTTTGGTGTGCTTGTGTTGTGTGTGTGGGTTTTGGATAGGGGATTTGTTTTGTTTGTTGGTATGATGTGTCGAGTGTATGAGGTGTCGTGTTTGTGAACTGTCGTGTTTGTGAACTGTCGATCTTCTGGCGTCGGTGAAGTCGTTTTCGGTCTTTTAACATGTCGATCTACTCAGGTAGATCCATATATATATATATATATATATATATATATATATATATATATATATATATATATATATATATATATATATTCTTCATAGTTTATATTTTTTGTACATATCCATGCATAATACGATATATTTTGTTTAAGGCAGTTATTAGTTATTTAGTATGTCCTATACATTTTTTTATATTATGTTATTTTCATTGTATACTGTTTTTATGTACTGTCTTTTTAATTACTTGGTTAATTTATATGGTGTTAATTAACATATGCACTTAAGCAGAGAAATTGTTGGTTTTGATGTAGTCTGATGAAGCGACCACAGAGGTAGTGAAAGCACTTGCTTTGAGCTCTTCAATAAAGATTTTTGTATTTTATCGAAGTATTATTGTGGTCATCCTGTACAGTCATGGTGGTTTGGTTCTGCTATTTTGTTGTTACAAACAGTAAAAACAGTAAAAAAAGGCAAAATTAATGCAGTAAAACAGTAAAATACATATGAAAAAGTACAGAAAGAAAGCACAAAATAAGCTTAATTTCTTGTTCTTAGCTTTGGATAGGTTGAATTCAAGCAGAAACACTCTGGACCTCTGGCAAAGAACTCCCATTGCAGAGAAGCTCCAGAATCTGGTCCATTGTTTTTGCATGTCCTACTGAGGAGCATATGCATCTTTCCATTATACTACTGTGATTGCCATTTGACTCTTTAAATTGCATGCTTGCACAAAGAGCTATTTTGATTTGTAAAATTATAACCACTAAAGAATACCCACAAATATAACAATTAACTGAGAATCAAATCAAAACCACCTTCATAAAATTTAATACTGTTACTTGTTACATGGCATCCACAATAAATGGCACTTAGAAATATTATTTTTAATGTAAAATTGATAGAAACTATTGTAATGCAAAAGTCTGTTTATCAAAGCTTTATAATAAATATATCTTGTAATAGCTGTCTTCCTGGGGTCTATATTAGCACATTGAAAGAACAAGTCAGGGGAATGTCTGTTCACCAACCAATAAAGAGCGAACTGTCATTTCTGCGAATGGCCACTACAGCAAATTTTTTCCTAGGGGGAAAAAAATCAGTTGGCCATTATCATGGATTTGTCTTTTCCCCCACTGTAGCGCAATCTTGGAGTTGGTATACTTAGTTAGGGGGATGTGAGGGGCATAGCCCCCCACACTGAGGGGTGTGGGGCCAAAGCTACCCACTTTGATAGGTTTGTAATCCTGTCTCGTTTCTGATTGGACAAGTAATTTTTTCCCCTAGGAAAAAATTTGCTGAAGTGGCTGTTCGCAGAAATGACAGTTCGCTCTTTATTGGTCAGTGAACAGGCATTCGCTGACTTGTGTTTTCAATGTGCTAATATAGACCTGTCATCCTGATATGTCATAATAACTAAAATGTTAGCTATTTTAAATAGAAATGAAAAGTAAAACATACTACCAGTTTGTTACAGTGATTTCCCACCGCTGGACCAGTAATCGAAGAGCCTCAATCCTCACCACTGGCACCAGTGGGAGACATGCATTTGGAGGATACCAAGGTTCACACACAGTATTTCCAGATGCAGCTGTCTCTATCAAGTGCAATTTCCCTTAAGAGCACACAGAGAAAACAGTCAGTCCAGGGCTAGTTTCTCTCTCTTTCTCCAGAACCCCAATAAGACTCCCCACTGGCATAACTATAGAGTTTAGATCTCAGCTGAGTGGTCAAGCCAACACCTCCAGCACTCTCTCTGTCCAACCAGTGCTTCATGTCCCTGCCTAAGCAGCTGACATACACACTCTTTGAGGTTTGGTTTATATATACACACATGCACGTACACACACCTTGGAAAGGCCTGGCACAGGTTTACTAACTATGCCCCCTTTTGCCCAGACTATAAGGTAATTATCACTGCCACCAGCCAACTCCTTATCAGCTACTTTAAGGCCCTTAACAAAGGGTGTCCAATCTTACTGTGTAATGTTACTATTAATACAAATGGTAGTTTAACCAAGAGCAAGGCTATTAAGAGTGGCCTACACAGCATCACCAAATAAATATGCAAGTACTCTCAGAACTTAAATAGCTCTACAAAGATCAGCCACAATGAAAGGTTTAAATATATTTAATAATAAATAATAAATAATAAAAGAACAAGAAAATAGTATAAAATTACAGTGACATCAGAGTTCAAAATCACAGGAAATATTTAAAACAACATTGCAGGACAGTCTGAAATAAATAAAGCAAAATATCTAAACTAAGTGTTGCTATATTCCTGACTATATCCAAGAAAAGTATACTGTTCCCTAGACTTACTTACTCAAAGCAAGGCAGAGATGTGGTAAATGGATCTTGTCAGGTTCAAGACAGAATACAGAATGCTGAGTCACTTTCAGAGAGTTCTCAAATTAACATTTCAAATATTACTGCTAGGCTAGCTTGCAGAATGACATCATTTCTTGCTATCTGACTCCTAGTTCCCAGGCCCCAAAACAACCATTGATGGCAGCTGGTAGCATTTAGCATCTACCTGTAAAAATACATAGACAAGGGTTTTCCTCAGCTCTACGGCAGATCCTGGAAGTCATAAAACATAAAACACTTCCAAGACAATACAAAAAACTTCTTAGCACAGACATTGTGTCTCCGTGCTGCCTTAAAGTAATTTAATTTCAGTTATTTTTCTGAAGCTAACCTTCTGTATTCCAGTTTCCACTGTTAAAATATATACATTTAAACAATCACAATAGTGCATGTACATTTCTGTTCTATTCCAGTAGGGCATGTTGTGGTTAAATTTTAAGCACAAGTACTTTATAAAATATCTTTTCAACACATCTGTACAAACCTAGTTTGATATATAGATGACATACAGTTCTAATACATTTGTAACACAAGCATCTTATATGAATCATGTTAATATTCACAAATAACATATAATTATTTACAATATTCCAGATAGCTGTGCTGGCAATATCTCCCTTTGTCACACTTCTACATAAATCATGTTGATATTATAAAATTCCAGATAGCTGTGCTGGCAGTATCTCCTTTTGTGACAGTTACAATCTGTGTATTTCTGAAACACTGATAATTTATAGGGTCCCTATCATACAAAGAAAAAATTGTCACTTTGAACACACATACGATATCAAGTGTTTAAAGTGCTCAACAAAGTATACAGAAAATGTAATGTGAACATATTCTTGTAACAGGGAAAATAATGGTTCCAGCTGCCATACCTTGAATTTGTCTATACCATTGTTTGCTAAGGCAAAAGGATGCTGTTTTTGAATGCATCCTCAATCAAATGAGTTATGGCTTGAACTTTAGTATTGCTCTAGGTAGAATGAGTATATAAGCTGTCCTCTAAAAATAGACTGACTTGAGTCAAGGGTGATATTGATGTTCAAGTCTGTTTAGTGCAAAATATTAAGGTTATGAGTTACTAAACAGTTTTATCTTGCAATGCAGGGTTTAATTAACCAAATCTCCAATTGCCTACTGTGTGCCTCTGAGTAAGTCATTTAACCACACAGTGTTTGTAGGTCACTCTTGGAAAGAGGCTTTTGCCTAGTGTATTTATCCAACTAACAAATAAATAGAAAAACATCAGTAGTCACTGATAATCTCATCCTTGAAATAACCAACCCATCTCTTATGATTTAAAAGTCACCTGTGTCCTTAATGATGGATCAAGCAACAGAAAATTAAAGTTTATTTAAATAAAGTATTCACCAGTATTTAATCAGTGTCTTTAAGGTAGCCATGTTCTTTCCGTTTAGCACATCTGGCATGAAATAACTTTTAAACCAAAGTTCTATCTGCTTGAGTTGATAGTAGCTCAGGTGGATGCAAAAAATACCATGGTACCTAACAAAAAGAGTATGGGTTCTTTATTGATTATCATCAAGTATATACATTACTTACATAATGTACATTATTTATAATTATTTATACTTTTATATAATACAAAACAATTTCATATATTATTAAACATTTACCCTACCCTTTTTTCAGAGCCAAAAACATATTTTCTTCAAAATCTTTGATAATATCCATTTCCCATTAAGCTTTACTTCATTAAGTCTCTCAATTCATAATGTCCATAAAATGAAAAATATTATTTTACAGATTTTTTCAACTTCTTTTCATTTTTTTGTTACCATAATAACTGTACTCAAACATGTTCATATTTAATTGGTCAACCTTTTCAAAAACTTTCAACATTTTGATTTTACATATTTCTTCCCATAACTTCTTTACTCTAGAACATTTCAAAAACACATGCTCTGTTGTTTCAAATTGCCCACAATGAATACATATTCTTTCTTGTTTTGTTTTATAAAGCATGTTAGCTTTAACAGGCAGTTTACCTATCATTAATCTCCACAGACAACCTTTACATTCATATACTTTCTTACACCATGTAAATCTTATTTTAGTAGCATTTCTTTTCTCTGTTTCTAAATCCTTCCATGGAAAAATATAGCAATGTTCTTTTATAATATCCAAGTACCATTCTTTCCTATTTTTTCAACAATATTTATATTGCATTTCCATAAAAAAGATTTTATTTTGGTACTCTTTTATATCTTCATTCACATAACTTTTCCATCTTTTCCCTGACATCATCTTCTTCCAGAAAAACATATATTTAACATGCAAAATATATTCTACTAAATTTCTATTCTCTTTTTTAAAACCTACTAAAGCCCTGTACAAATTCAAGGAGGTTGCATGAATGATTGGGTTAATTAATCCGAAACACCCTTCTTCTTTCTTCACATACAAAAGCCGTCTTCTAACTGGATTTAATCTTGATACCCATATAAATGAAAATACAATAGACATAATCACTTTTTCATAGTTAGAAAGAATCATGTAAATACTTGTAAAGTAGGATAACTTGCCTAAAGAATAGAATGTATTAAATAAACTTTTTATATGACAATTTATATGACTTTCAGAACATATATATATATATATATATATATATATCTTAATTCCTGAAAAATTCTCTCCCACTGTTTTTTTATGCTCACTTGATCCACATACTATTTCTAGTATATCTATGACCTTGACATTAGACTGTATATCTTCCATATTTTCCATGAATCCAAAACCTTTACTTTTGTCTTTATTTAAATACAAACCAAGTATCTTTAAGTATTTAATTAGGGTCCCTATTAGATTGATGAAAAATCAAAATCTTGAGCGGCTTAAATGTCAAAAATTCCATTTTTCATAATTGCTATTGTGAGATTGTGGTACAGTGAAGATTGGAAAATGTGTCATTTCCTCACTGTAGTGCGATCTTGGAGTTGGAATATATATATATATATATATATATATATATATATATATATATATATATATATATATATATATATATATATATATATATATATATATATATATATAGCAGGGGGTGTGGGGGCACAGCCCCCCACAATAGCAATTTGATTACCTGCATTTCCACTCGTGAGCATTCAAGATTTTAAAATTTCATCTATATAATATAGACCCTTTAATTAGCACTCTGATTTCCTCTTCTATCCATTCTTTATTCTTAGTAATTAAAACTATATCATCTGTATATGTATATATTATTAGCATTCATGTTTCCTCCATTATCTTATACCCTGCCATATTTAACACTCTATTCATCTTATTGACAATCACATTCATAACTAAAGCAAATAATATACTACTTGTGGGGCATCTCTGCCTTATTCCACACCCTATTTTGATTTCCTCACTTAACCATCCATTTAGAATTATTCTTACATTATTTTCATAATATACTGACTTAATTACTTTTATTATCCTTTCACTTATATTGCAAGCCCCTAATATATCACATAAACATTCACATTGTTTTATCAAATGCCTTACTCAAATCTCCTACCAGGACTTTGGTTTCCACCTTTTTATTTATAATATCATTTATTACTTATTTTATTGTCAATAATCAATCCTGACTTCCTTTCTTCTTTCTACCAAAAACTGTATGTTCAAGCAATTTATCTACTTTATCTGTTAATCTTTTAGTTAGTATTCTCATAAATATATTATAATCTCTATTATTCAATACTATTGGTCTCCAATTTCTTATATCCTCATGTTCTCCTTTTTCCATATAAATTTCATGATTCCTATACATATCTCTTTATCTGGAACGTGTACACTGCTTTAGTAATTCATTTTAACACCTCCAAAAATACGCTTTTTGCCAATCTGCCTTATTATCATACATATGAAACTCAATACCATAAATTTCCTTAGCTTTTTCCAGATTGAGATCTTTTAATATTTCACTTAACTCAACATTTATATTTCACTCCAAGTTCTCATTATCTGCCTTAGTTAGTTTTTTAACTGTCCATTTCTGTATCACTTTTGTCTATTTACAAAAGTATTCTCTATATATGTTCTGATCACCTCAAGTATGATTATTTTTTCCACAAAAAAGCATGTTTTTGGCTGCCCTCTATATTTAACAAATCCTCTGTTGCCATCCACATTAATCACACTCGGAATGTGTACATTTTTATTTTCCATTTTCAAAATAACCCCACATTCCCAACCCCCAGTCTATAAACCTCCATCATCATCATATATTTTGTTGTGTTCATAATTTCTTTACATATAGTCCTTAAATAGTCCTTTAAGTCCTCTTTTCCAACTTCCATTCTAAATTGTATCAAAACTCTGTTTTTAGATTCTCCATGAAATGCCTGCACCACATATGCATTCCAAGGATTATAGTTCTTTTATAGTTCATACTCTTCTAAGAAATTCTCCATACACTATCCTGTTTCAAACAATATATCACAGTATGTTTCTTTATTAATAAAAATAAAGGCTTTTACTTCTTTGGGTGAAATACCCAATGGTGCAATTACAGCAACCCATACTTCATATCTTTCAACTTTTTTCTCTTCCTTACTGCTTAACCTTATAACAAATTTCTTCTTCACTTCATTCACTTCTTCAACTTTTCTCTCTCTCTCCTTCTTTCACCATCTACTCATAGGATTTCTTTCTTACTGCACCCTCAGTAACCTCATTCTTCTTGAATTTTCTCCATACTTTCACCCCATGAAGCTGCTACATCACTCTCCGGTTCACTCTGATTTATCATTTCCATTAACATCCTGTAACCCTCCTGACTGGAGGGGTTCTTACAGCACAATTTTGTGTTGCTACTACTTCACTGAAGAGGTTTTGCTGAAATATCTCCTCAGTCTCATAAACTGATATATCATTTGCCCTTCTACTATTGATCTCTTGAAAAGGCTCTACTGCCCTATGCAGTCTGACGACTGCATCATTCTGCTCCTTGCAAGGTAACTCTTTTTCCTTGCTTCTATCCATCGCCTCTCTAACTGTTGTGCTGTCACTAACTTTATCAGCTGTTAGCATTTCCATTGCTTGTTGCATTACACTTGCCTCCTCATTTTTCTGAGCCACCTTCACACTCAGAATGGAAACAGCAAGTACATCTGCAAAGTGTGTCCCCGTATGAACAGTAGGAGAAGTTCCCCAAAGCCCTGGTGAAATTTCCCCTAGCAGTATAAATGCCACATTGGATCTCCACTGTAAAGAGGCTGCAAGCCTAGTGGGACTAAACCGGTCAACAAAGCATAAATAAATAAGCAAATAAATAAGGTAGTCTTCTAGA